>NC_133618.1:148608279-148908279 GCF_048593235.1 Sminthopsis crassicaudata
CTGGACAAGTCACTTAACCTCTGCCTCCCTCAGTTTCCTCCACTGTAAAATGAAAATAATAAAAGCACCTATCTCCCAAGATTGTTGTGAAGATCAAATAAGATATATTGAAAAAATATTTAACCCAGTACCTGGCCCTATTCCCTTCCCCTATCCATTTTGCCACTCAGCTGCCCCAAATGAATGAATTCTCCTAGCTCAACTACAAATATTAGAATTTCTAAAGCTCAGTTCAAATTATGGTTACTCCTGCATGAAATATACAGACAAAGAATGACCAGATGTGGCCAGTGGGTAATTTTTAGGACGTTGATCCTGATGAAGGGTTAGGTCTTTCAGGAGATTTGGCCAGTGGGTAACTTTTAGGACGTTGATCCTGATGAAGGGTTAGGTCTTTCAGGAGGCTATCACACCTGGGAAATCTTAGGTGTGGAAAGAGAGAGAAGAAAGGAGGTATCAGAATACTTTATAAGAGAACCCTGAGAATGTGATCAGGAATAAGACCTAAGGAATTTAGACAGTGAAGGGGCAGCCACAATAGCAAACTGGAGGAGAGCAGGGCAAGTGTTAGAGAGTCTAGGGTCAGAAATAAGAGCTAGAGCCAAAAAGTCAGGACAGGACTGTATCATTCTCAGTGGCTCTCACAATATCACAGATTCTAAAGAATTACAGTTCTGGGTTGCCAAGAAAAAATGGTGAAACTCCATGCTCCCCAGGATTCAGGTAATATAAAGAGATCAGTGTCAGGTCCTCAGACTACCTAGGGTGGAGACTGTTAGGATTTACTGTGGAAGTGTAATAGAGTCCATAGACTGAAAGATGGGAATGGGCCACAATCTGCACTATTGAAGGGAGTAATCCCATCAGTGAGATCACAGGTCCAGGGAAGAATTTGGCCAGCCTAGTTTCTTCAGCTACCACCCACCTGCAAGAATTTTCTCTGTTCTTTGAAAGGTAAATAGCCCTAGGAGGAAAATAACACATTAAGTCTCGGCTAGTCATTAACAGTTTAATGAAGGAGTGAGTGAATAAAAAAGCATTTATTAAGTTCTTGCTAAATAAAGAGCACTTTCCTAGTATCCACAAATGGAAAAGGCCAGAATTTCCCTGCTCTCAGAGAGCTTACAGTCTAAATGGGAGACAGCACATTAAAAAAAATCTATATTCTAGCTATAGGGCAAATGGAAATGCTGTGAATTTTGAAGGCTTAGATGGCAAAGACTCTGGCTCCTTAGGTTATGTCAGTAAATCAAAGATGGTTCCTTGGGATAGATGCTAAGATCTGGTGGTCTTCTATCTCTCCAGAAGGAATGGAGTTGGTGATACTCATCCAGCCTTGAGTCTGGATAGCCCACTGGATAGAGTGAAAGTAAGATGGGGGGGAGGGAAGTGCACCTTCCATAGGGGCAAGTCTTCCTGCACTCCAGCTGTTCCAGATGGGTTCTGGCCAGGAGATAGGAAAGGGACAGAGGAAAAAAGATAGGGATAAAGATAGGGATAAAAGATAGGGGAAAAGATAGGGGAAAAGATAGGGGAAAAGATAGATAGGGAGAGTTGTGTTTTTCCTCCGTCTAGCCTTCCTAGCTGGGTTCAGAGCAGACAAAACCAGGGGAGGTATACAGGATTTGGCAATTAGAGGGCAATATAATTTTGCCAGGTCTTTATCCAGATCATCCACACTAACCCTCGGTATCTCCCAAGTCTTGTCCTGGACCTTCTTTTTTTCCTTCCATATTATTTCACTTGGTGAATTATCAGCTTCTATGGATTTAATAATCATCTCTACATTGATGAATTTCAAATCTACTTATTCAGCTCTAATCTCTCTCCTCACCTCTAGACTCACATCAACAATCACTGATTGGACAAATCTAATTGATTCCTAAAGCACAGGTCTGACCATGTGACCCTACCTTCTGTGGAGATTAAAATTATCCTACTTACAATAAGAGATACTGAGGCAGAAGTCTGAGCCAGTGACATTTTATCCAAGGGCTCATGGTCTCCTCTAATGAAGATCTTCCTAATGATCTGAAATGCTGCTTCCTTACAGGGCCCTAATTTACATGGCTAGATGTCCAGTCATTCTGGAAGAGCTAGAGCAAATACAGAATAATTCCATCGATTGACATGTGATGCACAAGCTAAAATAAGCAATATATCAACAGAATCACAATTTGGGTGAAGCAAGGAATATCTTTATATAAGATGGACAAGCTTTTCCCTAACTTGAGCAGGAGGTACAAGCTATCACAGCCAGTGACCTAAGTGGTCATAAAATGGTTGATCAGTTCCTCCTATTGCATGAATTATTGGTCTGAAGTATAAAAATATTTTGGGGGACTTTCCTCGAAGTTGTCATCTTTGCCAAGATGGGATTAGTCATCATTAGAAGGCAAAACAAGGATGGAGGATCTTTAGGTAACTTCCTATAGTTAAGCAAGTGAATTTATTATCTGTAGCTCATACCTTTGGGGCCTCATATACAAAACTTTGATATGATTCTATCAAATTGATTAATATCAATTGGAATAGAGTAAGAGTCCAAAAGTAATTACTTCTCTCAATTCCTTTCAATAAACTCCAGTGGCTCCCTATTATTCTATTTAACATATAAAATCCTCTCTTAAATAGAAATGACAAATGTCCTGCATCCCTCACAAAGATAATAATGATCAATTAAGACAATGTTCTATGCAAGTATAGATCATGATGTTGATGAAGATGATCCTTATTCCATGAGGAAGCATGAGAACCCCCACATGCTAGGAGCAAGGTCCCAAAATGGGAAACAGGGAAAAAGCCTACCTTCTACCAACTAATTCGGTGCTTTTCCCAACACACAGTGGCTTTCTTATAATAACAACTCAACTTTATGTAGAGCTTTAAAGTTTGCAAAGTACTTGCTTCCCAAAGATTTAAATAATTCAAGAATTATCCTCTTCTTATGGATGAGGAAACCAAAGCCATGATTATATAGCTAATAAGTGTCTCTGGGGAAATTTGAAGACAAGATCTCCTTGACCCCCCCGAAAATATCCACATAAAGTAACCACACACATAGTCAAATGCCTCCTGCAACACTTCCCAGTGCAGCCTAAACAATATTAAAATGCATTTGGATATGCAATTGGCAAAATAAATAAAAATACAAGAGAATACAGATAATATTAATGTGTGATTTTTTAAAGTCACTATACAGATCACAAGGATCCTTAATTCTGGTTTAGTAGCCCTATTTCTATTCAATTGGACACCACTAGACTACTTCATGATGCCTTAAACACTACTAATACATGATCTAGAGGGAATGAGGTTTCTTTATCCCACCTCCCACCCCAGAAGTGGCCATGCTATAAAGACAAATATTGTTGCTTAATCATTTAAGTTTTGTCTGATTCTTTGCGACAAGTTGTGTGTCAGATTGTATCAGATTGGCTAATATCATAGAAAAGAACAAATACTGAAGGGGATGTGGAAGAATTGTTGGTGGAAAATCTTGGTGATCCAATCATTCTAGTGACCAATTTGAAACTATGGCAAAGGGCACACCTTTGACCCAGCAATACCATTATTAAATCTATGTTCCAAAGAGATCAAAGAAAAAGGAAAAGAACTAATTTGTAAATTTTATATCTATATCTATCTAATATTTTATCTCTCTATCTATATCTCAGCTCTCTTTGTGATGGGAAATAATTGGAAATTGAGAGAATGCCCACCAAATGGGAAATAACTGAACAAGTTGTGCCATATGATTTGAACATTATTGTGCTATGAGAAATGATGAGTAGAATGTTTTCAACACAACCTGAGAAGACTTATAAGAGTTAATGTGAAGTTAAGTGAACAGAACCAGAAGAACATTGTACAATGTAATAGTAATCTTGTAAGGATAATCAACTTTGAAAGACTTAGCTATTCTCATCAAGACATTGATCCAAAACAATTCCAAAGAATTTACAATAAGAAATGCTATCTATCTCTAGAAAGAAACTTGTAGAACTTTGAATTCAGATTGAAGCATACTTTTTTAAACTTTATTTTTATTGAATTTTGGGGTTTTTTTTGCAACCTAGTTAATATGGAGATATGTTTGGCATGAAATTAATTACTTTCTTAGAAAGGGAGGGTTGGAAGGGAGATAGAGAATCTAAAACTTAAAATCTTTAAAAAAAAAGTATTGTTATTTTTACATATAATTGGAAAATATTTAATAAAATAGATAAAAATAATTATTAAAATTTGATTAATTGGGAGAGAGGGGTAGTAAGGGGAACAAATAAATGAAACAAAATGCTTGTTAATTAAAAAAACTAAAATATGTAATATCACAAAGTATTATATTATGGGAGCTATGGTAAGGCAACCAACAAATAGCATTCATTTAAAAAGAGAGAGAGAGAGAAAGTTTGCAAATCTGGCTTTAATACACTGGCAGTTTGAGGGGTTTGGGAATCCCCCATGGATATTAGTCCAGGAGCTACTAGGGGAATTGCCCTCTTTAGGAGCTATTTGAAGCTTTGGCCATTGCCCTCCCTGGTGAAATAGAGGAGGGGGAAGAAAGGTTTTCTCAGAGGAAAGTTATCCAAAAAGCCTTTGCTGGCTTCTGCTCTAGGGAGAAAAAAAGGCCATATGGCAGGAGGAAGAGCAGCATGAAAGCCCCAGAGGCACTGAGCTGATTCTTCCCAGATGTACCCCTGGGCTGCTATGCTCTGCCTCTGAGGAGATGGACATTCTCAAGCTGATCTCGGAAGCTAGGAGCTTCTGACAAGGCTAGTCAAGTGCAATGTGGATCTGGAAAAGGCTATGGGACCCAGGAGGCTTGTTAGGATTTGCTCCCAGGATAGAAAGAGGTAGCATGTGGATGCCAGCCATGGTAAGCACATGGATGGGAACATGCCAGAGTTGCTGGGCAGAGTTGGGCATGTGACAAGCTGGGAGGTGGGGCATTTCAAGCCAGCAGAAGGGTAAATCCTACTAAGTCTGGAGTTCAAGGTGCTACTCTGACAGTCGAATCTGACACTAGTCTAAACATCTGATTCCCAGCACTCTATGGCTCATCTTGAATTGGAGTAGATTGTAAATACCTTTTCTGGAGCAGCAATGTACCCTGGCTTTCCTCCAGAGACTGGGACTTACATAACAGCTTATGAGAAGCCAATATCTCTGCTCCTCCCTGTCAGCTGGGTGACTGGGGTGATTGTTCCACCCTGCCCTTCATCCAACAGTGAGCATGCATCTGGCAGCAGCTTTCAGCCTTTATCTTTCTCAGGCTCTGCTCTCCTCTCCTCTTACCTAAAAAGAGCTATCTTTTCTTCAGGGCAAGCACAGGATTTGGGGAAGGGGGAATGTTTTTTGCCCCCTTGCAGTTTTCAGTGGAGAAAGAGATCCATCATGATGACACCATAGAAGTCTTTCCCTTGATCCTAAATTAATAGAGCTGGAAGGAGCTTTAAGGTCACCTAATTCGATTCCTTCACTTGAAAGGTGAGGAATCTTACAAAGTAGTATGACTTGTCCAATCACAGAGCAAATTAGGACTCAAATCTAAGAATACTAATCAGTATTTTTTTCTATTATACCCCAGTGATCCTTGGCAAAGCTGTGAAGATTGCCTCGAGGCTTCCTAGTTTCCCCTTTTGGAGGTGACTGTGCATCTCCCTTCAGCTCCATTTATTCAGGGAGGAAAGTATCTCACAAACTCATTCACATTGAGGTATTATGGATAATCATGTTATCCCTCTTAAAAGAACATAAGAGGCACCAAAAAAGAGAGGAAGGGACTGGGAATTAGTAAAATCAGGACTCAAATCTCAATCTCTGTAATTTACTAGGTGAATGTGAATTGGGGCAAATCATTCATTTACTTTTTATCCAGTTACCTACTATGTATCTGGCAATATGCTAGGTACAGGGGAATGTGAAAGTAGTCCCCTGTTCTCTATGAGCTTATGATCTATCAAGGGGAAATAATGTATATATGAAAAGTTAAATTTAAAATGAAATACATAAAATACTATGAGGAAGGAGAAGCTGTTAATAACAGCAAGACTTGGGAAAGCCTGTGAGTAGTAGGTAATACATTAGCTGATCCTCAAACAAAGCTAGGAACCCTAAGGGGAGGAGATTGGAAGAATGTGGATTCTAGTAATAGGAGGCAGCCATCGAGTCACTAGAAGTCTCAGTTTCCTCATTTGTCAAATGAGAAGGTTGGATGGAATAGTCTTTAGGCAGGAGTGTGTTGGAACCATAGGATCTGTTAAATTTTCAGGGTGAACATTTACATTATGAAAATTACAAAGGATCTAGATCAGGGCTTGAGTTCTTGTTTTGTTGATTGTCTAAAACTAAGAAAAAAGGGGAGAAAATATTAATAATGAAAATTAAACTTAAAAGTGCATCACTTCTTGATCCTTCAGAGAGCTGATTGTTAAATATTTACCAACACATCCCTGCTTTCAGATCCCTTCCAGTTCAACCTCTTATGGATTCTACATGTAAAGAGAACTGAGCAGAGGGATGTTGTCTTAACTCAAAAGTGTGAATTGCTAAGTGAAAGAAATTAAGGCATTAGTGAGAGACTCAGTGAGGAGGAGAAGGAGCCTTTCTATAGTTTCTCAAATAGATAACCACTACATAAATACTAACATTTTTCTTTGTATAAGAAAGATCTTCATTATCTTGATTCTTTGGCTTTTTGGCCTTAGTTTCTATCCCTAAGGTTAATTAACTTCTAGTTTCACAGCTCTACTATTATCTCCTTTCTATTTATTTTTTAAAAACTCTTTTATTGATAGATTTTGTCTTTATAGGGGGAAGCTAAGTGACACAGTGGGTAGAGTGTCAGGCCTGGAGTAAGGAAGACCTAGGGTCAAATTCAGCCCCAGACATAGCTTATTAGCTGTGTGACTTTGGACAAATCACTTAACCCTATTTGCCTCAGTTTCTTCATTTGTATAAAATAAGGAAGTGATAAACTAACCTTTGCCATGAAAATATCAGATATCAGAGTTGTTTTAACATAAATTTCTCTAATCAGTAGTGAGTTATAGCATTTTTAATGTTGCTATTATTAATAGCTTTGAGAGGAATGTAGAAGACCCTTACCCAAAATCACTTACTCAGAGATCACTCAGTAGAAGGCAGAAAAGTTGTTTATTGAAAACCTCCGGAGGATGAGCTGTCCCATCACGAGATAAGAAAGAGAAAGCTCATGGTAGGAGGGCTAAAGAAGTAGTAAAGATACATAGCTTTTATACAAGAAATTACATCACAAGTAAGAGAGCATTGAGGAGAGGAGAGGAAGGCATCTAATTGGTTGTTGCTATTCAGAGAGATTGGAATGGAAGATTTCTGTTCATAAGTTGGGGAGAATTGAGAAATAGGTGTCCTCTCCCCTAATTGAATGTTAAACATTGGTGCCAGAGACAGATTAGAACAGAATGCTTTGTTTCCCTGATTCTGAGAGGAATCATCAGTCAGACCTTCAAACTTCAGATTACTGAGCTAACGGCATTTAATAATCTAAATATTGATAAAATTGAACAAGGATAATTGTCATCATTTCTGGTTAAGTAAATATATCTAAAATTTTAAGTAAATATTGGCTTGCACACACTGTACTTATGCGGGTCACAAAGACATTGAAATAATAAAAAATACAGAAAAAGAATTTAAACAGTCCTGTAAGTTCTTCATTTTATCTCTCCATTCCACACAGCTTTGATTTCTTCTTTTGAAATCTGCTTGTTCTTATCTTATATATTAAGGAATAGTTCTTCTTTTTATAAATATGACTGAGTTTCCTATATATTTAAGAAATGAGGTCTTTTCTGGAAAACTCATTGCAATTTTTTTCTGGTTTTGAGTTTTTCTACTAATGTTGGCTGCATTCATTTTGTTCATGCAAAAGCTTTTTAATTTCATGTAGTCAAAATTATCTATTTTACTTCAAATTATCTCCTGTATTTCTTGTTTGGTTATAAACTCTTCCCCTATCCATAGATCTGAGAAGAAAATTTTTCCGTGCTCCCTTAATTTATTAATTATATCAGCTTTCATGTTTTAATCATTTATCCATTTTGACCTTATCTTCATATATAGATGTTGGTCTGTATCTAGTTTCTATCATACTGCTTTCCAGTTTTCCCAGAAATTTTTATCAAATGTTGAGTTCTTGCCCCCATAAGTGGGATTCTGAGTTTATCAAACACTTTTTGATCAAACATTTACTGCTGTGTGTTGTATTCCTAATCCATCCCACTCATCTACACTTTTTTTCTTAACCAGTACCAGATTGCGTCAATGATTACTATGTTGTAATATAGTTTGAAATCTGGAATTTTGAGACCATCTTCCTTGTTATTTTTTATTCATTTCCTTGATACTTTTGTCCTATTTTTCCAGATAATTTTGCTACTATTTTTTGTAATTCTATAAAATAACTATTTGGTAGTTTGATTGTTATAGGACAAAATAAGTAAATTAACTTGGGAAGAAATATCATTTTTATTATATTAACTCAACCTACTCATGAACAATTAATATTTCTCTATTTGTTTAGATCCATCTTTAGTTTTATGAAGTGTTTTGTAATTATGTTCATATAATCCTTGGGTTTATCTTGACAAGTGGTCTCCAAGTATTTTTTATTAGTAGTAGTTGTTTTAAATGGAATTTAAATGGGATATCTTCCTGCTGGATTTGGATGTATATAGTATGTAGGAATATTGGTAATTTGTTTTACATCCTGTAACTTTGTTGAAATTTTTAATTGATTCAATTAGTGTTTTAGTTGATTCCCTAGCAAAAGTTTTGTTTCCTTATTTCCTTTTTTATTTCTTCAATTTCTTTTTCTTTCTTGGTGCTATAACTAGAATTTCTAGCACAATATTGAATAGTAGTCATGAAAATAGATATCCTTGGTTCACCTCTGATCCTACTGAGATCTAGCTTATCCATATTGCGGATAATTCTTGTTCTTGATTTTAGACAGATATTACTTACCATTTTAAGAGAGATTCTATTGATTATAAGCTTTCTAGTATTTTATTAGGAATGGATATTGTATTTTGTCAAAGGGTTTTTCTGCATCTATTAGTGGAATTATATGGTTTTTTTCTCCTTGTTATTGATATGGTCAGTCATGCATGCTGATTTTCCTAATTTTTCTAATTTGAATTTAACTTTTTTTTAATTTCTTGAATAACTTTTTTTTAATAATTCCAATTTTTGTAATATTGGACCAGCCCTGCATACCTGATATAAATCCCACCTGGTCACAGTGTAAAATCTTTGTGATATATTGTTATCATCTCCTTGCTAGTATTTTATTCAAAATTTTTGTATTAATATGCATTAGGGAAATTAGTTTTCATTCTGATTTTGCTCTTCCTGATTTAGGTATCAACACCATATTTGACACATAAAAGGAATATTTCAAATAATACTGGGCTTCCTTAAATTCCTTAAGTTCCTTAAATATTTGCTAGAATTCTCTTATAAATCCATTTGGTCCTGGAGATTTTTTTAAGGAGCTAATTGATGGTTAGTTCAATTTCTTTTATTTCTAAGAGAGGATTATATAAATTTTCTATTTCTTCTTCTATTAATCTGGATAGTTAATGCTTTTTTGCAAAAATTCATTTCACTTGGATAGCCAGTTTTGTTGGCATATAAGGAGGCAAAATAAATACTAATTATTACTTTAATTTCATCTTCATTAATGATGCATTCATTTTTTTCATTTTTAATAGTACTAATTTCTTCTTTTTTAAAAAAATAAATCAAAGTAAACAGATGGTTTATTTTATAGGTTGTTTTACTTATTGGTTCAATATGATTTTTCATTTTTATTTTTTGGATGTCTATAAATTGGAGATTTTAGTTTGTTCTTTTTCTAGTTTTTTTAGTTGTGCCTAATTCAAAGACTTGCTCTTTCTTTCTTTTATTCATGTACACATTTAGAGATATAAGTTTTCCCCTAAGTATTCTTTGGCTACATCCCACAAATTTTTGAATGTTGACAAATTGTGGTTATTCTCTTTAATGAATTATTATTTCTATGATTTGTTCTTTGATCTACTAATTCTTTAGGATTATATTTTTCAGTTTCCAATAAACTTTTAATCTATGTTTCCACTGCCCTTTATTAAATGTAATTTTTATTGCATTATAGTATAAAAGGAATGCATTCAATATTTTTGCATTTGGTTATGAGGTTTTTATGCCCTAACACATGGTCAATTTTTGTGAAAGTACCATATACATCTGAGAAAAAGATATATTCCTTTTTATTCCCATTCTGTTTTCTCTGGAGTTCTTTTCTAAGATTCTATTTATTCATCTCTCTCTCTCTCTCTCTCTCTCTCTCTCTCTTTTTTTTTTTTTTTTTTTTTTTTTTTTGAGGCTGGGGTTAAATGACTTGCCCAGGGTCACACAGCTAGGAAGTGTTAAGTGTCTGAGACCAGATTTGAACTTGAGTCCTCCTGAATTCAGGGCTGGTGCTCTATCCACTGTGCCACCTAGCTGCCCCTCATTTCTTTCTTATATTTATGTTTATCTAACTCTGAGAGGGGAAAATTGAGGTCTCTGACTAGTATAGTTTACTATTTCCTAACTTTTTCTTTAAGAATTTGAATGTTATGATTTAAATATTAGAAGAACATAGAACAGTTTACCATTCAGATCTATGGAGAAGGAAAGAATTTGTGGCCAAAGAAGAGCTGAAGCTCATTACTGAACACAAAATAGATAATTTTGATTATATTAAGTTAAAAAATTTTTGTTTAAACAAAACTAATGCAGACAAGATTAGAAAGGAAGAAATAAATTGGAAAAAAACATTTTTATATCCAAGGGTTCTGATAAAGGCCTCATTTCTAAAATATATAGAGAATTGATTCAAAATTTTAAGAATTCAAGGCATTCTCCTGATGATAAATTATAAAAGGATATGAATAGATAATTTTCAGATGAAATTAAAACCATTTCTAGTCATGAAAAGGTGCTCTAAATCACTACTGATCAGAGAAATGCAAATTAAGACAATTCTGAGGTACACACCTCTCAGATTATCTAAGATGACAGGGAAAGAAAATGATGAATGTTGGAGAGGATGTGGGAAAACTAGGACACTAATGCATTATTAATGGAACTATGAACTGATCTAACCATTCTGGAGAGCAATTTGGAATTATGCTCAAAGGGTTATCAAACTGTACACACCTTTTGATCTAGCAGTGTTCCTAGTGGGCTTATATCCCAAAGAAATCTTAAAGGAAGGAAAGAGTGGCAAGAAAGTGGAAACTGAGTGGATACCCATCAGTTGGAAAATGGCTGAATAAGTTATGGTATATGCATGTTATGGAATATTACTTTTTCATAAAAAAAGATTAGCAGGATGATTTCAGAGATGCCTGGAAAGATTTACATGAACTGATGCTAAGTGAAATGAACAGAACCAGGAGATTATTGTACATGGCAACATCAAGATTATACAATGATCAATTCTGATAGACATGACTCTCTTTCAATAATGAGATGATTGAATGAAAAGAGGCAGAGAAAGGAAGAGGGAACTGAATGTGGATCCCAACATAGCATTTTCACTTCTTTTGTTATTGTTTGCTTGCATTTTGTCTTCTTTCTCATTTTTTCCTTTTTGATTTGATTTTTCTTGTGTAACAAGATAATTGTATTAATATGTATGTCTATATTGGATTTACATATATTTTACTATGTCTAACATATATTGGATTTACTTGCTGTCTACTAGGGTAAGGGAATGGGGGTAAATTGGAATACAAGGCTTTGCAAGGGTCAATGTTGAAAAATTATCCTTGCATATGTTTTGAAAATAAAAAAGCTTCAATAAAAAAGAAATAATAGGATATATATATAGGAAAATTGCACACATATATTGTATTACTTGCAGTCTAGGAGGGAGGGTGGGGGAAAGGAAGGGAAAAAAATTGGAACACAAGGTTTTAGAAGGGTGAAAGTTGAAAATTATTTATGCATATGTTTTGAAAATTACAAGTTTTAATAAAATAATTAAAAGTTGTTAGTTTTCCAATTAATGAAAAAAATTAATTTGGATACTATATCATTTGATGTGTCTATAGTATTGATATTACTTCATTGTCTGTAGTTTCTTTTAGTAAGATATAATTTCCCTGATTATCCCTTTTAATTGGGTCTATTTTTGTTTTTCTTGTGTCTAAGAATATGATTGCTATTTCTGCCTTTTTCTTTTTTACTTTGGCTAAAGCATAATAAATTTTGCTCCTCCCTCCTAATTAATTTTTTTGAAAAAAAGAAAAAATGTTTCAATTCATAGCTGGATTGTCCAATAAAGCAAACCCCCACAGTGTTCTTTCTCTACATTTTAAATTCATCATTTCTGCTAAAAAGTGGTTAATATTTCCTTTTCATTCTTTTGGACTTTTTAATCATTGCAATTATCAGACTTGGTCTTTCAAAGTTGTTTTCTCTATAATCTCATTATTGTATAAAATGATCTAGTTCTGCTTACTTTGTTCTGCATTAGTTCATGGAAATCTTTCCAGTTTCCCTGAAATTATAAACAATAATAATGCATTACATTCATTAGCACAATTTGCTTAACATTCCCTTAGTTTCTAATTTTTGACTACTGGGAAAAGAACTGGTATAACTGGTATAAGTATTGTTTTATATCTAAAGCCTTTTCCTCTTTTTCTGATTTATTTGGGGAATACAGGCCTAGTAGTAGGATAGCTGTGTTAAAGGATATGCATAATTTGGTAACTTTCCATTACATTATAAACTCCTTGGGGATAGGGCCTATCTTTCGCCACTTTTTGTATTCCCAGTGCTTAGCATAGTGATTGGCACAGAGTAAGTGCTTAATAAATGTTTATTGACTATTGATTCAACCTCACAGAAGTGGTTCCAAATTGCTTTCCAGAATGGATTGGCCGATTCACAGCTAGGTCAACAAAGAATACACAGACCTGTTTTCCCAAAGACCCTCCAATATATCAATATCCTTTTTTTGTCCATTTTTGTCAATCTTGATAAAATATGAGAGAGAGTCTCAAAGCTGCTCTGATTTGCATTTCTCTATTAGCGGGTTAGAACAATTATTCATATGGTTGTTAATAGCTTAAATTTCTTCCTTTAAAACGGTCTGTTTATATCCTTTGACTGTTTTTGGGAAACAGTTCTAAATCTTAAACAGCTGAAAGATTTCCTTATGTCTTGGATATGAGTTCTCATAATGTGATTTGAGAGCATCTGAATCTTCAAGACTCAGTTTACCTGCTTCAGGAAGCCTTTTTCAGACCACCCCACTCCACAGTGCTGTCTCACTACTCTGACAGTTACTGTTTGTACTCCCCAGAGCAACAACACTTTTATTTCTGTTAACTCTGATGTTTGAAAATCACTTTCTTCTGAATAGCTTTCACAGTTAACTCTATTTTACAGTGGAAGAAATTGAAACATACAGGCTAACAAGCATTCCAATAGGAATCTAACAAGTAGCAAAACTTTTTCCATTGCTCTACTGTTCTGCTTGTACCTGCTTTTCTGGGACAGTATCAATTTCAAATATTAGGCAACAATTTGTCCTGTATCTTTCTAATGTATAATTATTAACATCTAAGAATATAACATGAGAAGAAAAACTTTTTAAAAAGTTTTGTCTTTTATCCCTTGTACCTACTACAGTGACATATACATTAAGTGCTTTAAAAATGTGTTGTTCAGCCTTCATTTTCAAAGAGAACCAAGGACACGATAATGTTGATGTCCTGAAATGCATGTGAATTGGATTTAAGTGAGGCAGAGCTGCACAAAACCTCACTCCTCCAGAGTCATTGATTGTTGAAGGCTGTGTAGTCTTGAATAAATTACTTACCTTCTCTGAGCTTCAGTTTATCCATCCATAAAATGAAGGGGTTAGATTTCCTTTTTAGTTCTAAATCTATGATCCTATGAAATGTGTTAGGTCTCATCCTTCTACTATCCTGTAACCTTAAAGAGTGAAGAAATTGTATATTGTCCAAATCCTACATTTCTCCCAATAAGTAGCTTTTACCAGTTTTTACCAATGCCTTGCATATGGTAGATGATTAATAAGGGGGAAAGAATAAAGTTTAATAGCACCTGTTATGTTCTAGGCAGTGTGCTAAACACTTTACAAAATTTGTCTCATTGGTCCTCACAATAACCCTGAAAGGTATTGTTATCCCCATTTTTCAGTTAAGGAAACTGAGGCATATAGAGTTAAATAAATCGCCCAGGTTTACACAACTAGTCAGCACATGAGATGGGATTTGAAATCAGATCCTCCCAACTCTAGCACACTATCTGCTGTAGTCCTTAACTGTCTCCAATATGTGTTTAATAAAAATTCTGAACTGTTTTCCCTTAACCTATCCAAATATCCCAGAAATCACAGTATTTGGGTAAATAGTAAATGAATAAACCAATTCAGAAAGTATTTCAACAACAAAAAAATACATCTTTCAGAAAATATTGTGAATCACACAAAAGTTAGAGATTCACAGTCTGAAGAAATATCATTACTCATGAAAACATGTACATACTAGCTCATGAGATATGTAACAATGGCCTTGTGGGAGGCATTTCCATGTGCAAGACAAATGTGGAGCTGTAACCTGTGAAACTTCATCTAGGTCAAATCCAGCAAGAGAGGGGAGCAGAGACGGGGCCGTGGGACAGGTGGAGTAGGAATTGCAGCCCTGTGCTCCTTTGTACAAGCCCTCTCTCAGAGTAAGGATGTCCCATTCCATGTCACTGCCTGGAACAAAATCCTGTCCTCCTCACGCTAGTTCTAGCTTTGTGTAGGTTATATGATAAGCTGTGACATTCCCAGGAATAAAGTCTCCAGAGGCTTCCCTGCATATGCTGATATAAAAGCCCACATAATTATGACAAAGACAAAAGAAATAATTGTGTTCTGACTTGGGGGTTTGAAAACACAGTCATTTTACATCTTATCTTCCCAACTAGACTATGCTTTAGGAGAGTAGAGAGGAAGTCTTTTTCTTTTCTGTATGCTTTCATGTGGGTATCTGATACAGAACTTTACATATCCTTCTTGTATGGCATTTGACAATGGTTGACAAGGATGCTAGAATTTCAAGCTAGAAAGAACTTTAGAGATCACCTAATACCAGGGCTTGCATTTTACAGAAGGGGAAAGTGAGGCCCACAGCTTGCCTAGGATCACATAGCAAGTAAATACCAAAGCCAGGATTCAAACTGGTCTTTTTAACTCAGTGTATCCATGACACAAAACTGGATAATCCCAGGATACCAGCTTCAGGTGAATTTCTGCACCTTGGTACAATCTTGAGATTATAAACTAAGCAAACATTCACTGAAACAACTTACTCTGTGCAGAGCATTGAGACTGAGAGGTATGGCTCCAAGCACGGGAGACAAAGACTTAGGAAAGTGAAAACACTTTATTGGTTCAAAGGTACACCTGCTACCTTCCTCCTCTACATTCCAGCTGCACGCAGAGTCACATACAGAGTGGGCACATGGGAAAGGGAAAGTAAGGAAAAGGGCAGAGGAAGAAGGAGAGGGGAAGAAGGGAAAAAAAGAGTTGGGGGAAAAGGAGGGCATGATTCTGGGTCACACAGCAAGAAGAAAAAAACCAGAAAGGAGCCAAGGAGCCTGAGCCCCATTTCAAACCCACCAGGTCCCTTTTACTCTTGAGCAGCCTTGGAGGAAGACAGTCCATGGAAGCACCCCTCACCCCAAGTCCAGGTCCCCTTCCTAGGAAGTGCTTTCAGCAAAACTGAGGGAGTAGTAAAGATTTATCTTGGCAACCCAAAAACTGGCAGCTTCTTGGCAAGTGATACAGGCATTCAAGCTGACAGGGCTCCTCCCCTCTGAGATCAGCAGCTTGTACCTCACCCTCTGGCAGTGGGCAGGCGAGGGTAGTCTGGGAAAAAATCCAGGCCCTCCCAGAAGCTGCAAAGAAAACAGAATCATCAGGACTGGACAGGGCTGCGCTACCTAATCTTGGAGGCCTGGGCAGGGGAAGCTAAATTGTCCTCTGCTCAGCCTACTCCTTCCATGATGAAAGCTCTGATCCTCCTAGGTTATTTTTCCTCTGTCTGGAAGGGAAAGAGTCTCCTTCCTAGGGACGGGTTCTATAAATTTAGACAACTAAAATTAAAGGTACAGGGGAGAGGAGAGAGAGACTTGGGACTGGGGAAGAGATATGCTTACAGGGAACCAATGGAAAAGAAAACAGGAGTGAATAAATGAGAGAGGGAGCAAAGAAAAGGAGGTGAGGCTATACATGGAGGAAGGGGATGGGCTAAAGGGCAAGGTAGACTGTTGAAACCCTATCCTTTAAGGTTCAACTCCTTGTCATTTCCTCCATGAAATCTTCCTTCATTTTCCCATTCCATCAGCCAGACATGATCTCTCTGCATTGAGTGTGTACCTTTCTACTTTGGGCACATACATGTATCCTCTCTCCTAATAGATTTTACACTGCCCACCAGCAAGGACTGTGCCTGTGCTATATTCTTCCTTGTATCATGAGAGTCTAGCATAGAGCCTTGCAACACAGTTAATAATAAATGTTTGAATGAATGAATGAGTAAATGAATGGGACTAGATTATAGGGCTGAAATGGGAAGGGGAGGAGAATAAAAGGGAGCCAAAGTGAAGAGAGTTGCTGAAGGAAGATGCAGGAGCAGCAACGTTAAGATCACGAAGGTAGTGAATAGGTACAAACCTAGGTGGATAGAAATAATTTGGGGAAATCTCTAGGCTGAATTAATATGGTATACCAGATACCTGGAGGGTCCAAAATGGTCTGCTGAAGGGCAATAAAACTGGGCTAAGGAAATGGGGATTGATTTCACTTATAAAAATGTAAAAAAAAAATTTAAAAATAAAGTCTTTTATTTAAGGCTAAAGATTGAAGGAGAAGAACATAAATGGCTGAGCAAAGAAATCTTGCTCCTTAGCAATGGTGGGGAAGACAAGCTCAAGCTTTCCTAGAGCACCAGACCCCAAAACCCCAGAGATGCTCAGACAAAGCCCCTCCTCTGCTTCCCTCCTCCCTCCCCCAGTGGGACTTCACACCAGGGAAGCATGGTTTCTGTGATCCCTACTGCTCAGGGCCTCATTTTCCAAGCTCCTCTCCCTGGGATACAGAGAAATCCTTCTCCTTACCCTGGATCCTATAGTTTCAGTGACGTGACTCTGGGGATGTGAAAAAGCTGGGTCTCCTCAGAGCTGGTAGAGCTGTGGCCAGGAGAAGGATGTTAGGGAGTCTCATTTCCCACCCCCCTTCATCTCCAGGAGCCTGAGGACAAGAAGCTAAGAGAGCCAGCCCACTTTCTCCCCCACATCCCTCAGAATGGCAGCCCTTGGCCCTTGGGTGGGACAAATGCAGCAGAAAGCCAGATAGGTCAGACCTATAGAAAACCTTTGTTACCCTGAGGCTTGGTAAGATCTGGACTTCTTTCTGGGATGTCTTAGGGCCATGACTGGAAGTCAGTGACCAGACAAAAGGATTACGAGTGACCCTCATCCTGGGACCTTATTAATAGCTCACCTTAAGCGTTTTCTGATAGGTCGGAAGTGCTTGGTGGTTTTGATGGCAAAGATGATGCTGGGAATAAGCAAGAAGGTGCACCAGGCCAGGCAGAACCAGAAGGCATTCTGAAACACACAGGCTCAGACAAATGAAAGGTGTTCACTTAACCTCAGGAACCAAACCAGAGCAACCCTGCCCAGCTGGTGGGAGAACTGAGGTGAACTTGAATAGCAGAGAGGAAAGTCTCTAGAGATCCATGAGGAGCCCCGGGAGAAGGACTAAGTAGAGGCTAAATAGCTATTAAAGGTGGTGGTTTCTGGAGCTCTTTCCACCTTGGAGAGTGTATGCTCCTGTTATCTCACCACCTTCTTGTTTCATACCCATGGCAATGCCTTGAATGGCATGCCCTGGGCACAGCCTCAAAAGGAGGGAAAACGAAAGGGAGAGGGCAATGGTTCTGAGACAAAGACCCAAGGAGGGTAAGCATCATATCAGGTGAGGAGGGAGACCTAGAATTCAAGCTCTTAAAGAGCAGCAGCTACTTTATGCTTTTTCTGCATTCCTGCCATGCCCTCCTTACAATGGACATTCTACTTCCTGATTTGGTTTTATGGGAAAGAGGGCACTTACCCAGGGATTAGCGATAAGGTCACATAGGATCACCCGGCCGTTGTCCAGTGCCCCAGCCAGGGGTTGGCAAGTGGCAATGTGCTCCGTAACCTGTGGAGGCAAAGTTACTAGGGAGAAGTTGTGGGAGGGGACCTGGGTCATCAGGTCTCTATTCTCCTTCTCTTCTCCCTTTCTAATGCTCCCATGGGAAAAACATCCTAATGTCCACAGAAAAGTGCTCCATTGAGAGGGGAGAGGGGATTCCCTAAGAAATGTCCAGAAGCCTAAGAGTAGATAGAATAACTCAGTCAGCACCAAGAATACCTTAAGATGTCCTTGGCATAGATTACTTTGGCTGAGGCTAGGGATTTCATCTCCCCTCCCTGACCATTTTTGTCCTGTACAATCCAAAGATTGTACATCATAGCAACCTCAAAGAGGTCTGTCTGTCTCCTCTTCCACTTCTACTTCTACTCCTTGACAAACAACAAAACACAAATGCATTGAGAGAGATAGGAGAGAGACAGAGAGTGAGAGAGAGACAGAGACAGAGAGACAGAGAGAGAAAAAACAGAAAAAGATACAAAGAAAGCAAAGAAAGAAGGAGAGAGGGAGGGAGAGAGGGGGAAGAAAGTAGGGAGAGAGGGGGAGGAAGGCAGGGAGAAAGACAGACAGAGACAGAGATAGAAACAGAAAGATGGAGAAAGAAAGGAGGGAGGGAGAGAGAGAGAAAGAGATAGGGAGAGACAGGGAGACAGAAAAGACTGGAATGTCTCCCCTAGCCCAACTCAATACTATTCAACAAATAATTATTAAGCTCCTACCAAAGACCAAACACTATGCTGGAATTGGCAAGACAAAGACAGACATCCCTGCTTTAAAGAATTATGTTATTGCTACTAAATATTATATTCTTACACCTCAAATCTTTACTTGCCAACATTCTAACCCATTTATCAAGAACTATATCAAAGTCACTTCCTTCAAGAAGTCTTCTCTTATTCCCCAGGCTAAAAGTGATCTCTGCCATTTCTGAGTTCCTAAACCATTTTGTGCCACTTACACAACATTTATCTTATACTGCTTAATATTGTAGTTAATTGAATAATTATCTTCTCTCAACTCTAAGACAAGGACAGAGACTATTCATCTTGTATCACAGATAGCTCTTGACACACAGTAGCTACTCCTTTGCACATTTGTTGGGCAAGAAAATGATCATAAATACACATGTACATATAGGGACATGAGGATTTGTAGGGTAAGAACATTCACAGAGACACAAATAGATCAGCATGTACACTTAAATATGGTTATATGCAGAGCCATATAAAGATATACATAGATATATAACATATGATAATAATACTAATAAGCATTTATATGGTATTTTAAGGTGTGTAAAATATTTGTCATCCTTGATTGCATTTGCTATTACAACTTTACAGTTATACCCTGATATTCCTAGACTCGTCTGTAGATGAGGAAACTGAGGCTGAGATATGGAGTCATTTGTCCATAGTCAGACAACTACTCCATATCAGAGACAAAATAGGAATCCAGATCTCTCCTCTCCTCTCCAACTTCCATGTGCTTTCTGACATGCCAGATTGTCTCTCATGCATAAACATATGCAAGCAGGCACATTGCCTGATTTTCTGCTCAAAACAATATCTGTTGGGCATCTCCTGGAGTCTGCCCATCACTATGTCAGGTGCTATGTATGGGAAATAAAAAAGACAAACACACACTGGAAGATTGCAGTTTTGGCTAGGGGACAATTCATCCATCTATATAACAGTGAGACCACAGCTAGACTTTGCATGATTTGGGAGAAAGAGCTCTAAGCTAGAAATCGGGAGACTCTCCCCCCAGTCCACCACCATGTCCTTTCTACTTCAGGCTCTGTAATCCTCTGCTTATATGACTGTTGGCAAATTATTTCCCATTTCTCCAGGCTTCAGACTTCTCATCTATAAAATGAGAAGACGGGACTAAAATCATAATATTTAGAGTTAGAAAGACCTTAGGGGTCATCTTAGCTAACTTTTCTACCACTCTGTAAGGAAAATGAGATGTTAATAAGTCAAATGACTTGCCAAAAATCCCCCAAGCAACATTGGAGCATAAATTCAAACCTAAGTTTTCTGTTTCCAAATCAAGAGCTCCTCACAGAGATTAAAGGCAAAGAGATGTGAAGGCTCAAGGTGGGATTTAGGGGCAGTGACCCAGAGAAGGGTTTGTATAGAGGGTAATAGGAAAAAGATTGTCTGGGTATCTGGGGGAAAACTAGATGGCCTTGAACACCAAGCTAGAGAATATGGACTTGCTCCTATAAGCAGGGAGGCTCCATAGAGAATTTGTGAGCATGTTCCAATTCCATTTGCTGCAGGAGACTCTTCCCAATCATCCCCACTGTTACTGCCCTCATTTGAGATTGATTTCCATTTACACTGTATATATCTTACATGTACACTTTTTTGATGTTGTCTCCCCCAATATGATGTGAGCTCCTTGAAGGCAATGACTTTTGTGGGAGAAAAGACTGTGTGCTTTATTTCTTCTTTTTTTGTATCCCTCATGCTTAGCACAGTATCTGATACATAGTAAGTATTTAAATGCTTGTGACTGACTCATTTTCTGCACAAATAATCTGATAGCAGCACTTGTGGAGAGGATTGGTAGGTGAGGAAATGGGAATGGAAAGATTACTTCAGAAGTTATTCCCGGCTGCCTGAGTTCCCATGACTCACCATCTCTCGAGCCCAGTCCCCATATTGATTGAAGTATGCCATTTCTCGATTCAGGAAGCATTCACTTTCCTGTGAAGACAGGACACCTGTTTCTTAGAAAGAGCTGAAAAAGTCTACCTTTAGCTTTGAGACCCATCTTCTCAAACATCCCAAGAACTGCCTGTTAGAGGCAGGATTGAAGTAGAAACACAAGATTCTAGAGTAACAGGAAAAAGCTAGAATCCATAAATTATATGCCCAGTGTCAGGATGAGACACAGCTCACCCTTCTCTTCTCGCTCCCCACCCCACCCCGTGTTTCAGGTCCCCAAATTCTGACCTTTCCTTTTCACTCACATTCCTCAAAATCCAGTGAGCCCGGACAGGAAGCTCAGTTTTCAGGGTGCTTGCATTGACCAGAGTTTCTGAAACCACCAGCTGAGGGATGGCAGAGGGACATAAATTGAGGGCAAGGAGGATTGGAGATCTGGTTTCAAAATGCTGACCTAGGACCCTGTTCCTTAGATGACATCTCCTTCACTTCCCTCACTGTCTACTCCTGGCAAGGTAGAGTTTGGGGGTCATTCCTGTTCCCCTCTTGGCTTTTCCCACTAGAACCTGCAATCTTAGAGTTCCTCTCTGACATTCCTCCCAATCACTCCCCAGTTGTCTTGGAGATATTAGACATCCCAAACCCCTGGTCTCCACAGTCCCCACCCCAAACACAGCACCTGGAGGTTTGAGGCAGATGCTGACAGAGCATGGACACTACGATTCAATGTTGCCTGTTTAGGAGAGAATGGGAGTGATGCAAGAGTGAAATGTCAGTCAGTGAACAAGCATTTATTAAGCATTTACTATGTGCCAGCTAAATACAGGGTCTATAAAGAAATATAAAAATAATCCCTTCCCTCAAGAAAAACGTTCTAATGGTGAAGACAATTGCAATTTGCAAACAACAAAATATTGTACAAAGTAGATGAAGGGTGATCTTGGGAAAAATCAAGAGCTTTAAAGATTTAAAGGACACCTGTAGAAGGCGAATTATGAGCAGAGGGAGCTAGGGAAGCCAAAAGACAGAAAAGAAGAAGAGCAGGCAGAAGGGACAGCCCAATCAAAGGCACCGTCCAGAGATGAAATTTAGGATGCTCAAGGAACAGCTACCCCGCTGTAACTGGATTGTAGAGTTCAAGAAGCAAGCTAAAATGTGAAGGGGCTGGAAAGGTAGGAATGGGCCAGATTCTAAAGGGCCTTAAATGACAAATAGAAGATTCTATGTTTTTGTTTCTAAGAGATCTTGGATTCTAGCTATCCATTTGAGTATAATTTCATGCCTCCTGTGTCCCTCCCCTTTCCCCCTTCTCCCCAGGTCCCTGAACTCACCGCGTGGGCCTGCTGAGGAAGGATCTTCTCCTGGTAAACAGTTTGCAAGGCCTGAGCCTCTTCCTTCAGCTGCTGCCCCAGGGCAGACTCAGTCTGGAGGGATCGGAAGCAGAAATGGGAGGAGTGGGAAAGAAATGAAAGCAAAGCTATTGCTGTCTTTCAATCATTTGTAATCGAATCTGATTCTTCATGACCCTATTCTGAGGTTTTCTTAGCAAAGCCACTAAAGATATTTGCCATTTCCTTCACTAGCTTATTTCACAGATGATGAACCAAGACAAACGGCTAAATGATTTGCCTAGTCACACATTTAGTAAATATCTGAGGCTAGTTATGAACTCAGATGTCTTCTTAATTCGAAGCCCAGAGTCCCACCTAGCTGCCCTTAATAACAGCAGTATTGTGATCCTTCCATTTTATTTTTTTTAATTTTTATAAATGGCTTTTTATTCTCAAAATATATGCAAAGATAATTTTGCAAAACTTTGTGTTCCAAATTTTTTCTCCCTTCCTTCCCCCATCCCCTCCCCTAGACAGCAACTAATCCAATTTATGTTAAAAATCAGATCAAAAATTTAAAAATGAGAAAGAAAACAAAAAGCAAACAAACAACAAAAAAGATGAAAATACAGTGTTGTGATCCACATTCAGTCCCCATAGTCCTCTTTCTGGATGCAGATGGCTCTCTCCATCACAAGTGTGTTGGTGTTTCCTCTTTTTCAAAGCACTTTCAAGCTTATTAATTGCCTGACTCTTATAACAAACCTATGAGATAGGTTAACCAAGGGGGAAAAATCCTCCTTTGACAGATGAAGAAACTGAAGCTCAGAAACAGTAAAAGACTTGTCCAGAGTTAGAGAGCTATCTGTGGTAGACTTGAGATTAGAGACTCAGCATCCTTAGGAAGGTGCTTTGAAAAGCCTCAACCTTTACCTTTTAAGAGGCTTCTCCCTACCTCCCAGTGAAAATGTCACATACATTATTTTCTTCCTCTTGGTCCCCAGTGGTCAGTGTACTATAAAATCACAGGATATAGACTGGGGGACACCAGAGATCATCCAACATACCACCCCTCCTCTTAGACATAAAAGAATTGAATCCAGAGAGATAAATGACTTATTTGAGTTTGAACCATTAGAAATGAAAAATTGGGATCAAAACTCAAATTTTCTGGCTCCAAACATACGGTTCTTTCTTCTATCCCACCTACTCCCAGCAAGCTCTCTGGCCTCAAGCTCTCCAGGTCTCCTTGTTAGGGAAATTCTCCCCACTTATCTCCTAAGCCTTCTCTTGTCCCTCCCCAATCCTCTGTTCCCCTGAGTCCTGGCTCCTGGCTTACCTGGGCTTGACCCAACTTCTCCAGTTCTTTGATTAGCTTCAAAATGTCAATTTTCAGTACCGGTTTCTGGACCTGAAGGGACAGAACAACAGTTTAACATTGAGAAGAGCTCCCTCTCTACCTTCTCTCCTGCTCCCATGTCTAGTCTCTTGGGCATTCTACATATCATTTAAGCATGTTGGGAGTTAGCAATTTCTCAGCTGCTATAGCCCAGGCAGGCAAGAGTTAGAAGTGGAGACCCGGGATTGGGGCACTTCTAGAGCACAGTGTATGGGCTAACAAGAAGTTCTGGGACAGATTAAGAGGCTGTGCAGCTTGAAAACAAAAATACTATAAGAAATAAGGTAACTGTCTTCCAGCATTTGCAGACTTGTCATGTGAAAGAGAAATTGGACTTTTTCTTCTTGGTCCCAGAATTAGGAACAATGGATTAAAGGCTTTTCCTTCCTTTTTCTGCCAAACTCCTATCTGTGAAAAAGCTGTCAACATTCCACTTCCTCTTCTTTCACTCACTTCTCAAACCCTTGCAATCTAACTTCCAAACACCATTTAACATTCTCTAAGGTTACCAATGCCCCCTCTTTAAAAAAAAATAAAAAATCTTGATATCTTTGAGGGTTTTCAATAGACTTTAGATAGAAAATGCTATCAGCATCCAGAGAGAGAACTGTGGAGATTTGAATGTAAATCAACACTGGCTATATTCACTTTTTTTTTCTTTTTCTTCTGTTTTTTTTTTTCTTGTTCTGATTTTTCTCTCTCAACATGATTCACAAAGAAATATGTATTTAAAAATTAATGTACTATCTAACATGTATGGGACTACCTGCCATCTAGGGGAGGAGGTGGAGGGAAGGAGGGGAAAAGTTGGAACAGAAGTTTTTGCAAGGGTCCATGTTGGAAAATTACCCATGCATATGTTTTGTCAATAAAAAGTTATAATAATAAAAATGTACATGTATAACCAGAAAAAAATAAAACAATTTTTAAAAAGATATCTTTGAGGGTTTTTCCAATCACTTCCATTACTAAATATATTACTTTCATCTCTTCTTTCCCCCCCCCCAGAAATAAGAATGTATCACTATTAATTCATTCTTCCTTTAAAAATGAAAAATCTGTGCCCGGACCATCAGATATAAGGAAATTCTAGTACAAAAATAAGAAAGGAATTTTATGTGATAATTTTGTTGTATATTTGAAAAGAATGGCAAGTTACGAGTAGTAGATTAGAAGTTCTGTGTACAATCATATTTTTATTGTATCATATGAGGAGACTTGTTTTATTCCATAAATTAAAAATAAAAGAATTTTTTAAAAAGTTTCCTCCCTCAATACAGATTGTCAACTTGTCCGTTAACTTACAGTCTTGAGGAACTGTTGGGACCTGAGCAGTTTTGACTTATCCATGGTCACATAGCTAGTATAATATAAGAAAAAATTCAGGTTTTCCTGGACTTCCCAAGCCAAGCCTCTATTCATTAGATCTCTTACCAGAAATCTCTTGTTTGTACAATCCAAAGACTTTTTCTCTGTCTCTTCATGATCCCACACTATACATGACCTTTTCCTTTGGATATTCTCATTATTATAGGTTTTCATAATAGTGATCTCATCTATTTCTTTACTTGACTTTCTGCCATTCCTCTTCAAAGTCTTCTACTGGGTGAACATCATCCAAGCCCACCCCTCTACATATGTACCTATGCTTTAGGTACTCAGGGCTCCATCCTGAGTCGTCTTCTCTCTGGGCTATCTCAATGAGTGATCTCATTGGCTCTCATGGGTTCAACTTTTATCTCTATGCAGATGACTCCCAAGATCTATATCTCTAGCCTGAATTGCTCTCCTGAGGCTCTGCATGCATAAATGAACAAATAAAAAAAAATATTAAGCGCTTCCCTTCCAAGGACTGAGGATACAAACAGAAAATCTCCCCCAAAACTCATAAGGTAAGGGGATTCCCCTCTAATAGGGAAAGACAGCATATAAAAAAGGTTTTGGTTACAAACCATATTCAATTCCCAGGGTTCTGGGATGCTGAGTCTTGGGCTGTCTCCAGTGGGATCTGAGAAGAACAGTGGTAGAGGAGAGGTAGAATGACCCCAGTATATGCTGCCTGTCTCTCCTTCAAGATGCCTAGATGTTCCATAGGCATCTGAAACTCACTCTGTCCTAAACAAAACTAGTTGTTTTTTTTCACACTCCCCACAAAAAAAAAAAATCCAAACCCTTTCTTATTCCAAATTTCTTTGCTTCTATTAAGTAGGCCAGTAACCTTCAGGTTATTCATACAATTTTACAATCTCAGAGTCATCTTTAACTCTTCATTCTTCCTCACCCCCACATCCAATTAGGAGTAGCCAGGTCTTACTGATTCTATCATTTCAACACCTCTCACATGTGTTTCCTTCTCTCTATTTACACATCATAGGCTATAGCCTCTTAACAGGTCTCCCTGTCTCCAGCTTCTCCTCTCCCATCCACTCTACACATATATTAAGTATATACTGATATTCCTAAAGCACAAGTATGATCATGTGACTGCCCTCTCAAAAAGCCCCATTGGCTTCCAATCTTCTTGAAGATAAAATGCATTAAATACCTCTGGCATTTAAAGACTTTGACAATCTGGCTCCAACCTGTCTTTTCAGGTTTTCTGAACATCATTTCTTTATCACACTCTATGTTCCAAGCAAACTGGCAGACTTGTATTGTATATTTGGATTTATATATTATTATATATTATATTATATAATATATATATATATACAAATATAAATATATATACAAAGTACACATATACATATATACACAATTTGGATTGTATACAACAATTCATTTCCCATTGTCATGCCTTTGAACAGTCTGTGTCCTATGCTTAGGAATGCATTCCTTCTTCACTCTGCCTCTAATTCCTAGCTTCCTTCAAGGCTCAATTCCAGTGAGGGGAAGGGAGAAAGGCCTGCCTGATTACTCACAAGTGTTTATTGCTCTTTCTCCCATAAACTACTTAGCATACTTTTTCCCCCCCTGAGGTTGGGGTTAGGTGACTTGCCCAGGGTCACACAGCTAGGAAGTGTTAAGTGTCTGAGACCAGATTTGAACTCGGGTCCT
Organism: Sminthopsis crassicaudata; assembly: GCF_048593235.1. Classification (NCBI taxonomy): domain Eukaryota; kingdom Metazoa; phylum Chordata; class Mammalia; order Dasyuromorphia; family Dasyuridae; genus Sminthopsis; species Sminthopsis crassicaudata. Next base: position 148,635,043 of record NC_133618.1, read on the forward strand.
CCTGAATTCAGGGCTGGTGCGCTAGCCACTGCACCACCTAGCTGCCCCTAGCATACATTTTTAATGTACTTAACTATATTAATGTTATATTTCCCCAGTAAAATGAGGGCAGGGTCTATTTTGCTATTGTCATTTTATCTCCAACACTTAAATTGTGGAGAAGTACATTTAGTCAGGCTTGACATAAGAAAAAAATTTTAATAATTAGAGCTATCCCAAAGTGCCACAGACTACCCCTTCCTCACCGTCTCCCCTTCCCCCCAGAAAATTATGTTTGCCTCCCTCTCCTGCTGTCTTCAAGAAGAAGCAGACTGACCATTTTTCAAAGGTGTAGAAAAGATACTTGTCCAGATTTGGGTTAGACTAGATGGTCTCTAAGATCCCTTTCAGCTCTGGCATTCTTTGATTCAATTCAATAGCCAGTAACAGAATTTAGTGGAAAGAGTTTTTAGGTCTTTATGAATGCAACAGAAAAGGATTCCTGGACTTCCATTTTTTCATCTCTAAAATGAGGCAAAGGGGTCAGCTGATAGTAACAGCTCCCATTTACATGTTTTGTGGTTTACAAAGCACTTTTTTTGCACACTAATTCTGTAAGGTTGGTTTTGCAATTTTTACTAACCCCACAAGGGGCTCTGAGCCATAAAGAAATTTGTCCAGAGTCACACTGGATCTGGAGTAGGCTCCAAGCCAAGCTTTCATGACTCCACATTCTGCCTCTCTGACATGAAGCTCAAGAACATCCCAGCTCTAATATTGTAGGTATCTATTCAGGAGCATCTCAGATTAGGATGTCACAATTTTATAGGATTATGAACTCTAGAGGTGAAAGAGACTGCAGAAGATCATCTGTCTAAACTCAGGAAGCTGAGGATTAGAGACCTTTGGTCCAAGATCAGAGTTAACAGGCCGAGGTATTGAAGAGCTGGAGGCAGTAGAGGATGGGGAATGATGGGAGGGCAGCACGCTCACCTGGGCAAGGAAGCTGGGGTAGTCAATCTTCTCAATCCCGCTGCTTCTGAAGGCCTCCAAATCTCTCTTTGCGGCTTCATTGAGAAGGTCCAGATCTTTCATATTAACTCTAAATTTTCTCACCTCCTCTTGCAATCGGGCAGTATACTAAGAAAAGGAAAAACAGGCATGGAGAGCCTATAGGTAACCAGGGAAAGGAATATCCCCTCTGATCTCCTCTTCCATCACTCCCAGTTTGCCCACATATCCAATACCCTTGGATCATGTGCCCCATCTATAGTGGTGTCCCAACAGTATCCCATACATCTCTCTTTCTTCTCTTTTCTAGAATTAAATACAGGCTCTAATTTTTATTTATTTATTTATGAGACAATCAAAGTTAACCAATACAGTAAGTATCTGAGGCTGGATTTGAACTCAGGATCTCCTGATTCCAGAGCTGATATTCTATCCAAATGCAACCTAACTGATTTTTAAAGACCTTTCCAACCTCCAATTCTTAGTTCATTATATACCACATTCCTTCATTCATGACACAGTCCAATGAAACTGTTGTTCACAAAGTTCTGGAACCCTCCCCTCCCCACCTCTGCCTCTCAGAATTCCTAGTTGCTACCAAACTTTAGCTCAAAAGTCACCTCCTACATGAGGCTTCTTTTGATCCTGGTAATTGTTATCTACATCTGAATTACCTTTTCTTTGTTTTATGCATGTTTCTATGTAAACATGTTGTTTTCCCAATAAAATGTAAGCTCCCTGAGGTTAGGAATGATTTCATTTTTATCTTTATAACCCTTTGCTTAGCATAGACCTGGCATATAGTATGTGCTTACTAAATATTGGGGAATTAATTGATTTTCCTTCTCTTTCTTTCTCAGGCTCCTAATTAGCTTCTGAAAGTTTTTTACTTTCAGTCAGTCTCTTCTCTAAGATTGAGTTTCCTCTTATTATAGAAATAGGGGGCTAGATCAGATGATTTCTTAGATACCTCCCAATTCTAATAGTCTATAAAACTATGACATGCATACAAAGACATCAGTTACTGAAATACTAAAGATTACTAAACTTGGAGTAAAAGATCTGAATTCAAATTTTGTCACTACTGTCTGACCTTAGACAAGAGGTCATTGAATCTTTCTCAGCCTCAATTTCCTCCTCCTGTGTCATAATTGCAAAAACAATGGATTAGAAGTCAGAGAACCTGGTGTCAAATTATAGCTTGGACACTTGCTATCTGTGTGATTTTAAACAAGTGATAGGACTTCTCTGGGTCTCAATTACCTCATCTATAAAAAAGAAGAATCAAAATAATTAACCCCTAAGTTTCTTTTCGGCTCTAATTCTATAATCCTATGACATAAATTGAATGATCTTAAGAAAGTTTAGGAGGAAAAAAACTTAGTAAGTCACAAGAAGCAGCTATTGTAGGACAGCAATAATTAGCAGAAAATTATTTTTTAAGTAAATCAAAAAGGTCTAAGGTACCACTTCACACCTTTCAGATTGGTTAATTAATGATAGAAAAGGAAAATGATAAATATTGAAGAAGATGTGGGAAAATTGGAACACTAATGCATTGTTGGTGGAGTTGTGAACTAATATAACTCTTCTGCAGAGTAATTTAGAATTATGCCTAAAAGGCTGTGTGTACTCTTTGATCTAGCAACAGAACTACTAGGTTTATATCCCAAAAAGATCATAAAAAAGGGAAAAGGACCCACATGTACAAAAAATGTTTGCAACAGTTCTTTTTGTGGTGACAAATAATTAGAAATTAAATGAATTCCCAGAAATTAAGGAATGTCTGGACAAGTTATGTTATATGAATAGCAGGTGGATTTCAGAAAAACCTGGAAAGACTTACAAGAACTGATACAAAGTGAACATAATCAAGAGAACATTGTACCCAGTAACAGCAACATTGTATAATGATCAATTATGATAAATTTAGCTCTTTTCAGCAATTGCATAATCCGAGACAATTCCAAAAGACCCATAATGAAGAATACTATCTACTTCTAGAGGAAAAAATTATGAAGTCTGAATGCATATCAAAACATACTATTTTCACTTTTTTGTTGTTTTTTTTTCTCATGGTTTTTCCCTTTTCTGATTTTTCTTTTGAGGGAGAAGAGGAGGAAGAAGAGGAGGAAGGAAAGGAGAAGAAAGAGGAGGAAAATGAGAGGAGGAGGAGGAGGAAAAAAGAGGAAAAAAGAAGAGGAAGAAGAGGAGAATTGACTGTTGCATAGCACTTTGAGGTTTACAAAATTCTTTACATATCTCACCACCCATTTGAACTTCAAAATTACCCTGTGAGGTAAAATACCATAGGTGTTAACACCCCCACATTACAGATGAAGTAACTAAAGCTCAGAGAAGATAAGAAAGTGTTTATATCCCAGTGAATAAGCATTTAGTAGTAGTAGTAATAATAATAACTAACATTTATTTAGTGTTTTATGACTCACAAGGCACTTTACATGTTAATTAAATTTTATGGAAACATATAATCTAAGAACTGGGAGGAGCTAGCCTAAATCTCTCAGTTAACAGATGGAGAACAGAGGTCTTGTTGTTGTTTAGCTGCTCGTACTCCAATGTCATCATCCATGGGGCTTTCTTGGCAAAGATTCTGGAACAGTTTGCATTTTGAATTAAGGCAAACAATGTTAAGTAACTGGCCCATAATCACACAGCTAGGAAGTGATTGAACTCAGGTCTTCCTAAGTCAGGGTCCAGACCTTTCTGTACTGAGCCACTAAGCTGGGAAGAACTAGCCTAAATCTTTCAGTTAATAGGTGAAGAACAGAGGCCTAGAGGGGTTAAGTAATTTGCCTAATATCACACAGTCAGAGTAGGGAAGGAAAAAGAATTCAGAACCTCTGACTCCCACTTTGATCTTCTACAAGGACTCTCGGGGTCCCTTTCTTGAGACCTGACTAGAAGCTGGTATCTTCCTGTTCTTTGAGAGATTTTCCCCCTGAACACAGAAGGAAGCTCATAGGAAGGAAGGGCAGAGACCCCTTTGCTCTCCATTCAGCACCTGCCCCCTGCCCCCCCATGCTATTGAAGTCATATGATATGAATGCATGAAAAGACCTTAGATATAATAATAGCAAGCATTTATATAGTGCTTTAGAATTTACAAAGGGCTTTACATATATTATTTCCTTTGATCTTTAAAGATCTATTCCAATCCTCTTATTTTATAAATGAGGAAAATTAGGTTCAGAGAGAAAAAAATTGCCCTAAAACCCACAGACTGTAGTTGGCAAGAGCTGGATTAGCCTGCCTCCAACTCCAGTATTTATTCTACCACAAGACTTGCCTTTCTTATTCCAGTGCCCCTTAAGTCCCCCTCTTCTTCTAACCATGACCGACCCCTGGCTGTCCAGTCCTCATCCTAGTTGCATTGCAGCCAGGGGACTGGTAATCTTGGCCCAACTCAGATACAGGGCTGAATTCAGAGAGATCTTCTCTGAATGGGGCCCCATTACTGCCCCACACACAACTGCTGATTGACAGAAGTCAACACAAGCTCCAGAATAGAGGGGATCAGAATCCTGCTGTGCTAGTTTTTAGAAGTTTCTTACCTTATTGATGTCCAGGTGCTTTTCTGGATCATAGGAGCCATTAAGCTGTAGAACTTTCCAGAGAGCAGCACCTTTCTTACACTGCCTAGGAGAGCAGCAAGGAATCAGAGTGGGGTTAACCTTCACCTTGACCTCTTATCCCATTTCGTACAGCTCCCCTCCCCAGCCCTTAGAAGGCTAAAATGCTGATGGAGACACTCACTGATAGGCAGAGGGGATGCTGACGTCCTTTTTGAGACCCAGGAGGTGTGACAGGTTCATGGATGGGGGCAGGTTCCCTGGAGTGTCAGCAAACTATACATGAAGGGGAGTAAGGAATTCTAGAGTAATGAGTAAGACAGACCCCAGTTCTCCCAAGTCCGGGCCTCTTTGGACTAGTGATTGGATAACACACAGCAATGCCCTTAATCATGACCTGATTTCAAATCCTGCTTCTAACTTCTTCAACGCGTAGCTTCCCCAAGCCACAGGAAAGTCTTAGCTACACACAATGAAATTCCCACCAATTCCTGGGCTTACAAATTGGGGACAAATTGGGTATCAGACCTCTAGTCACTGTTCTCAGTTTCATGGAAGGAGTATTAGCTTATGAGTATAATGAAACCACTTCTTAACTTTGTTTTCAACAATAATATGACGAGGAGTTCACCCAGGGCCTTCTAGGATTTCTGCCCAATTCTCCTTCACTTCTACCCACTACTAAGTCTCTTTGTCTTTCCCTATCTCTACTGTTTCTGGGTTTGTTTTTCACTCTCTTCCATCCTGTATTTCTATTGGTCTCCCAGCTTGTTTCTCCTGCACCCAATCTCTGGGCCAGAAGCTTTGGAAGCCTATTCTCCATTTATCCTGTGAGACAAGGGCCAGCCCCGACCCCCAGGCCAGACCTTACCTGGTAAAGCTCTTGGCTCTCCCAGCTTCGGCACACTAGCGTCTGGATGTTGCCCCCCAGGAGGAAGGTGGCAAAGATAAGGAGGATGAAGGGTCCAGAGAAAAGGAAGCTTAAGCCTACACCCCTATGGAAAAGACAGAGCAGGGGATCAAGAGGATGCAAAAGAGGTTGGTCCTGGCTTGTCCTTCTCCTCTGGCCCAAACATGTTTCTTCCCACCCTTCCTCAGGCAACCATGGAGTTAGAAACTGCTCAGGATATTCAACTAGCCTCATGCTGATCAGGGATGACCTCCCAGCAAATTTAATTCAATCCACCCAGGAGTTAGTAACTATAATGTGTTGTTTCTTTGTTTTGTTGTGGGTTTTTTTGGGGGGGGAGAAAGGATCATGTTGAGAGGTTGTGAGGAACAGGGAAGGGAAAGAATGGAGGGTCTGAAGGAGCAGGGAAGGGGGCAGCTTTTACTATTGGATAGGAGAGAAGAGCAGAGCATAGAATCGATCCATCTGTGGACTGCTGGCCCTTTACTAGCATCTGGACAGCTCCATGGGCCAGATGGGACCAAATAAATAAAAAAGACCTTAGAGACTGTACAGACCTATATAGATCTGTGTATGAGCTGCCCAACTAAGATGGTCACCAAACTCATAACAGGATCCATGCTGATGCCAGATGATCCCCTATTTCACACAGGCTAGCTTGTGGAGCAGGGAAGCTACTCCCTGGGACACAGGAGGGGCTAGCGGAGCCAGCATCCTTCCCCCCAGCCTTGCAGCCCAAATCCATGTGTTGTCTTATCCCGCCCCATTCTGGCCCATCCTTACGCCATGAGAAACTGGGCTCCAGCCTCGCCCTTGGCTTCTGTGTGGCTAGAGTCTTCTCGGGCAGATATCCCCCAAAGGCCCAAACCGAGACCCAGCAGGTTACAGATGACCACCAAAAGGACCACCGAGGACAGCACATAGCCTGCAATCCACCTACCAGAAAAGGGATGGGGACAGTCAATATCTGAGAGGTCTTAAAGAAAATGAATTTGTCCTTGTTCGTTCACAGACCATGGAGGGAGAAAAATATTGAGCAATGCCAAAGGTACAGTGCCAGAGGAAGAGGAAAAAGACTAATCCTGGATGTACATGAATAGTACATGAATGGAATTGATCCTAAACCATTGGTTACTGATTTGGAAACTAAAAAATGTAGGATTTTAGGACACAAAAGAACCTTAAAAGTCATCTAATGTTCCAACCCCCTCATCCTACAAATAAGGGAAAGTGATATATCATGTTTCAAGGACAGAGGGGAAAAATGAATAGCGCATAGGACTCATGGGGCTTGAGAAGGCTGACTGAGAGGGAAAGGGATGAATAAGTACTAGAGGGTGGGAATAGCTAAGTCTAGAATGTTAAGAGTGGACACTCAGAAATTGGAGCCCTGAGTGGGCAAAGAGTGGGTGAGGGGGCACCTATATTTTCTCTCTACTTGGTGGATCTGCCCTCCCCCAACTCACCCAATACCTGTATCTCTCATATTTCTGGATCATATGTAGGTATGGTCTGCTACTATTCTCTGCCTCTGCGAGAGCCTGCCTCCAGCGGTCAGCAGCCTCAGAGCCTGGGAAGCCTTCAGACAGGCCCCTCACTTGCTCTGGGATCTGGGTCACTTCCTCCTTCAGCTCTGCAAGGAGAGGGGTGAGATAACAATAACAAATACAGACTCACATTTCTGTTTTGCTTTAGCCCTGGAGCCTAAGTAGAAGGTATTTCTCTTTTTCATCCTCCTTATAGCATCCTGAATTTATCAAGGGAAAGCACCACCTCCCACCTTATATAAGTTTGCCAAGTACTTTCATATGCATTGTCTCACTCGGACCTGATAAAATCCCTTCATGGATGATAAGCAGGATGGACATTATCCCCTTTTTATAAATGAGGAAACCAAGGATTGGAAGGGTCATGCTTGGTGAGGTCACACACCTAATAGGGTGAAGAAGCTAGGAACAAAACCCCACAACGTTCTTTCTACCATTAGACATTATTCCACCCTTTGCTAATTCTCTCTAGAAAAATTTTTTCATAGGAGATCCTGTGGGAACTATGGCTCCATTGGCAGCTGGTCACTATGGCCTACAGAAATTCATGCGTCTCTAGGAAGGTAGGAGTAGGAGCCTTTCCAGGATCTTTTCTGGGGAAAGACAGCTCACCTTTAACTATATCTGCTGTTTCCACAGCTGTTAGAAGTGGGAGTGTATTGAAGGTGCTGTTATCCTAAAGAGGAGCAGAAGAGGAAGTCACTCCCTTTAGATCAGAGAGAATTGCTCCTGCCCCAGTTCTAAGAGTGCTGTTAGCTGAATCCAAGGACTTAAAGCATTTTGTAGAAGGTCTCATCCAAGCCTGGAGACTTCTCCCCAAAAGCAAGAAGGTAAGACTAGGAAGATTCAGAACCAAGAAAAAAAGCACAGGAATTCCATTTTCCTCGAGTCTAATCCCATTTTTCACCCCTAAGATACACACCTTCTGAACCATGTTGGAAAAATTAGCCTCTGGGACACCCTTCAACTTCTGGAGGACACCAATCACAGAAGGTACCTGAAATCAAAGTGACAGAAAATTCATAGAGGTAAATCCACTTCCCTTCCCCAAATCAACTTTGTCCTAAAAGTGTCTATGATCCTAAGGTCAAGACACTTTCCTTACATGACCTTGACTTAGATGGAAAAAAAAAAAAAAGAATTGTTAATCAAAAAAATGTTTATTTAAAACCCAATACCTAAATCCTCAGACATTATCTAGTCCAGTAGTTTTCAGAGTGTGACCTGGGGAACTCTAGGGATCCTTGGGGCTCTCTTAGGGCATCCATAAGATTAAAATTATCTTCACAATAATATTAAGACATTTTAATTTCAATTGCAGTAAATATTGGTAGTTATAATTCAAATACATAAAATCTATTGGGAGGGATCCTCATTAATTTTTAATAGTGTAAAGGGGTCCTGACACAAAAAGACTGAGATGGGCAGCTTAAATCCAACCTATGAGGCAGAACACTAGATTTGGATTTAGAAAAACTGAGTTCTGCAAATTGCGGTATAAGCAGACAAATTTCAGAAAAGCCTGGAAAGACATATATGATCTAATGCTGAGCGAAATGAGCAGAATCAGAGCACTGTACACAGTAACAGCAATACTGTACTATGTTCAACTATGACTGACTCTTCTCAGCAATGCAATGAGCCAAAACAATTCCCAAAAACTCATGATAGAAAGTACCATCCACAAAAGAGAGAGGAATATAGAGGCTGATTGCAGCTGAAAGCATACTATTTTCTTTTTTTTGTTGTTTTTTGTTTTTTCTTTTTCATGGTTTTCCCCTTTTGTACCGATTCTTCTTTCACAACATGACTAATGTGGATGTGTTTAACATGATTGTACATGTACAATCTATATCACAGTGTTTGCTTTCTTGGGGAGAGAAGGGAGAGGAGAAAAAATTATAACTCAAAATCTCACAAAAATGAATGTTGAAAACTATCTTTACTTGTAATTGGGAGAAAAAATAGTATTAAATGGGAGAGGAGAAAACTGAGTTCTGGTATTCCTCTCCTATTTATTGCTTGATAAGATTCTGGATAAGACACTTCTTTTCATCATTACTAAAAATAAGAGGCTTAGATAAATGAAGTCTATGATCACTTTTAGCTCCAAATTTTCTCCTTCAAAGATTCTAGAGCCAGGCACAGCAGAAAGCAGCAGGAAGAGATTGCCCAAAAGATAAGAATAATTAACAACTCATATTTCTATAGGATTGTAGAGGGAATTTCTCCATCCAGAATTTACCTATATCAAGGAAATCATGGGCCCAATCCCTAGCACTTTAAGGGTTATAAATCACTTTAAATATAATTTTCTCATTTGATCATCCTAATGCAATATCAAAATTATTATATCAATTTTACCAATGAGGAAACTCAGACTGAGTGAAATTAAGTGACTTTTCCAAGTGTGCACAATGAGTAAGGGTCTGAGGCAAGGATTGGAAAGTAGATAGAAACAAGGAAAGGGAGATGAACATTTGGAGGTTGACTGATTTGAGTCATTAAACCCAATCTGGAAAACAAGTGAAGGCAATGATGAAACTAGAAGACAGAGAGCAGAATTAAGTCTCTTCTCCTCAGTCCTCATTCTGGTTCCACTCAACGTCCCACCTCAATCATGAGAGTACTGAGCTGACAGCAGTCTACTCCTGCTTTTCTCACTTCACCAACTCCCCCCAACCCACCACAATGAGATCCAAGCCCCACTGCTGTGGTGCTGGCCTCGGGTAACCACCTGGCTGAAATTGGCCCCCAGTTCCAAGAGCTGGCTGTGACTCAGAACACTGGCACAGCCCTGGCACTGGGCATCCTGGAGCAGGGAAAGGAGCTGGCGCCTGTGGTTCTGCAGAGAAGAGCTCAGGGGCTCTTGGTGATTCTGTAGATAGACTGTGCTGGAGTTGAATAGCTGAAGGTGGTCCAAAGAAACTTGCAAGTCTGAAGTGGGAGGGGAAGACAATAGATTAACCCAAAGGCTCGATCTTAGAGCCCAATTAACGCATCGTCACCATCATCAGCATCATCAAATACCTGACATTTATACAACTCTTCCCAAGCTTGCTGCACAATTAATTATATTATGTGATCCTCACAACAACCCTGGGAGGTAAGTACTATTATTATCCTCATTTTACAGATGAGAAAACTGAGGCTGAGTGGTTAAGTGACTTTCCCAGGATCACACAGTTATTAACTGTCTCAATTTCAATTAGAACTCAGGACTTACAGAATCCAACACTGTGCTTCATGAACCAAAAAAAAAAAACCTCCAAAAATTTCTCATATACACCAACATACCCATATTATCCACACACATTCATATTCTCTCTCTCTCTCTCTCTCTCTCTCTCTCTCTCTCTCTCTCTCTCTCTCTCATCTCTCTCTCTCTCTCTCTCTTCTCTCTCTCTCTCTCCTTCTCTCTCTATTACTCTCTCTCTCTCTCTCTCTCTCTCTCTCTTCTCTCTCTTCTCTCTCTCTCTCCTCTCTCTCTCTCTCTCTCTCTCTCTCTCTCTCTCTCTCTCGCTCTCCTCTCTCCTCTCCTCTCTCTCTCTCTCGCTCTCGCTCTCTCTCTCTTTCTCCTCCCTCTGTTCTTCTCTCTCAATCTCTCTTATCTCTTTGTCTCTATTTTTCTGTATCTCTCAGTCTCTCTATCTCTCTGTCTTTCTATCTCTCTCAATATCTCTGTCTCTCTGTCTTTTTTATTTCTCTCAATCTCCTCAGTCTCTTTGTCTCTGTCTCTTCTTATCTCTCTTTCTCAGTTCTCTCTCTGTCTCTGTCTCTCTCTGTTTCTTTCTATCTTTCTCAGTATCTCTCTGTCTCTGTCTCTCTCGGTCTTTGTCTCTATCCCTGTCTCTCTCTCCCATTCACACACACACCCACTCTCACTTATACACTCAAGCTCGCACCCATCCACACACCCTCGCCCACACCCCAGCACACACAAACATTTATTACCTTGGCCCACTCTGTGTAGAGAGGCTAGCATGGGATACACCGTGCCCCTGAGCTGGGTATGGATGGTGCTGCCAATGTTTACACCAACATCTGGGGGCAGGAGACAACGAGCAGTTTTACAGGGAGACAGATCTCAGGGCAGAGCACCGGTAGAAGAGGAGGAAAGACCCAAAGCAGGATCCAAGGACCAAGACGCCCTCAATAGGAGTTTCAAGGGGCTTGATGTCCCCAGACAGCTGCACTGCGCTTCAGGGCTCTGAGTGTGGCAGGTTCTTGCTGGGTGCCAAGAGGCACAAAGTCCCCGGATCTAAACCCCACCTTCATGAGAGCTTCCCAAAGGTAGCCCAGGTGCTGAGGAGGCTTCTTCCCAGGGAGTTAGTTATGAGCTCAGCCTCTGAGAAGCAGCCCAGGCCTGCAGGTTCCAAGGGGTTCTAGGCCCTCAAGCCCTTACCATCCAGTTCGTCCAAGACACGGTTCTGGGGGATGGAAAACTGGTCAGCCACTGCCTGCAGCTCCTAAAGAGGCAAAGGGAAAACCAGATCCAGACTGATGCCTTTAACTCCTCCAAGAAAACCCCATCACTCCTGCTTTATCCCAGCATCTGGACTGGCCAGGAACATTGCTTTTCTCAAGGCAATTTGTCCACTGGATCTACACATAGGCACTAACTAGCTCCTAAACAGCAGCTGGTTGCCTCCCTGGCCTCCTACAACATCTGGTTGCTTCCCTGCTCACCTGCTACTGTGGCAAAAAAAAAAAAAAAAAAAAAAAAGGATTAGTGCTCACCTTGGGGACATCAGAGACTAGACCTTGGAGGGAGTTCAGCATCCCAGGCACAGCCCGGACACCAGGGCCTACCTCCTCATGTGTCCTTTGGTTGGTGATGAAAGCACAGACCACACCAGTCCTAATGCAGAAGGGAAGGGGAAAGCTGTGGTCAGTATCCACAGTGGGTTAGAGGAAGTCTCCAAGGCCCTTGCCAGGCATTAGATTTCCCTCCATTCCCCCACAAAGTGAAGTGTCCTGGGGCCTCCTAGATCTCATGGCCTCCCTCTGTCCCCCAGCCACCCTTCCCTTCCCGGGGTCCCTGAGGGAGGGTCCTTGATTACAGCAGGAGAAGAGTGATGAGCAGGAGGAAGGTCATGAGGCTGCCCCTCTCACAGGCCATAGACTTGTGCTCGACCTTGACCCGGCCCCCACAGCGCCGACGGCAGCGGCAACAACAGAAACAAAACCCGACAGTGGGCACGATTAGGAGGAAAAGGGCAGCAATCACAGCACACACCACATAGCCAGCCTCATACCGGACCACCTGGAAGGGCAATCGAGAGGAAGGGAAGATGTCAGCCAGGACCTCTCGCCCTGCCCACTCCTCCACCTTTCCCCTACACATAATTTAGTAAGGATGATAATTTCTAAGGATTAACAGACTAGCTGTGTCATCCAGGCCTCCATCCCATTCCTACCCACTCCCATATTATAACCCCACCCTTTGCTCAGCTTGGACACAGTGCTCAAATTCTGGATGAAAACTTCTGCAAAAATAATTAACAGATTAAGATAGTATCATCCTTAAACCACTCCTAATTACCCTTCCTTGGATGTTCATAATGTGGAACTTAATGGGAGACTAGGTTAAATGTGAACTGAACTCAAGACCTTTCCTGTGAGAGAGGCAATGAGAAGATCTGGATTTTAGCCTCCCTGGGTATGTCACTGAGACAGCTGGGTGGTTCAGTGGGTAGAGCACTAAACCTTACATTTCAGGAAAGCCTAAATTCAAATCCAGCCTCAGAAACTTAATAACTGTGAGCCTGGGCAAGTCACTTCATTCACTGGAAAAGGAAATATAAACTACTGCAGTATCTTTGCCAAGAAGCATCATGGATCATGGAGAATCGGATGTGACTGAATGTTGTTCAGTCACTCACTGGCTAGATAACTCTGGGCAAGTAACTTCCAATCTCTAGACCTCATCTTCTTTGCCTGTGAAATGAAGGTGTTGAACTAGATGATAATAATAAATAATAATAATAATAAAGCTACATTTATTATAGTACTTCAAGGTTTGCAAAGTGCTTTTCAAATAGTAGTGAGTCAATAAACATTTATTAAGTGCCCTCTATATGCCAGGAGGGCAGCTAAGTAGCACAGTGATAGAGCACGGAGCTTGGAATCAAGAAGACTCATCCTCATGAGTTCAAGTCTGGCCTTGGACAAGTGTCCAAGCTGTGTGACTCTGGGCAAGTCACTCAACCCATATTGGCTCTGTTCCCTCCTCTAACGGGAGAGCAACCTGCAAACAAGCTATATACAGGATAAATAGGAAATAATCAACAGAGAGAAAGCACTAGAATTGAGGGATTTGAGAGAGTCTGAGGCTCCCAATAGAAAATGGGGCTCTACCTGGAATTTGAAGAAAGACAGGGAATCCAAGAAGTAGACACGTGAAAGAGGAACATTCTAAGCATTCTAGCAACAGCCAGTGGAAACGCCTGGAGTTAAGAGATATAGGATCTGGTTGGAGGAATAGCAAGGAGGCCAATGTCGCTTGATCACAGTGTACAGGGGAAGGGAGTTGTGAGAAGACTGGAAAAGGGGAGGGAGGCTTGGAACACTGAGAAGAAAGTTGCATAATGGATCCTGGAGGTGATAGGGAACCATAAAATTTATTGAATGGGAGAGTGATGTGGTCAGACCTACACTTTAGGAAAATCACTTTGGTGGCTGAGTAGAAGTAGATTGCAGGCCAGAGACACTAGAAACAGTCTGTGCAACCAGCAGATTTTTGTATTAGTCCAGGTGTGAGATGAGGTCCTGTGCCAGGAGATGATGGTGTCAGAGGAGAGAAAGGGGGTGTACTTCAGGGATGTTTTGAAATTTGTTTTTTCCTTAATAGTATTTTTTTTTCCAATTACACGTAAAGCTTATTTGCAACACTCATTTTCATTAGATTTTGAGTTTTGAAGTTTTATCCTCACTACCACCCTTCGAGCTAAGTGCTAAAAGTATGCCCCTTTTACAGAATGAGGAATCTGAGACAAACAGAGGGTAAGTGACTCGCCTAGAGGCAAACTAGCAAGAACTCAAGCCTTCTGAGTCCAGATCCAGCACACTAACCACTGTAGCACCTAGCTGGATAGCTGATCTTTGCTTTAATATTTTGAGGTTTGAAAGTGATTTACACACAATCTTTTGTTTGATTCACTCTCTTATGAGATAGGTGCTATAGGAACTAGTGGGATTTAATTTAGAAATAAGGAGACCAAGGCTTGTCCCTGATTACACAGCTAGTAGGCCTGTGGGAGATGAGATTCAAAACCAAACCTCTCCTGTTCCCAAGTCCAGCCTCTTTTCACAGTAGCATCCATCCAGACTCACAAATCTGGCCTTGGACACGTCCCAGCTGTGTGACTCTGGGCAAGTCACTTAACCCAGTTTGACTCTGCTTCCTGGCTCTGAAAGTTTCCTTCTAGTTCCAGCATCCCATGATTCTATAAAATTCTATCCCCTCACCCCACTCTGTCCCTGCCACTATCCCCACTAAAACACCCTGGTGTCTTAATACTCACATCTGAGGTTCTGACGGAAGAGGGTTCATTCAGTGCCACTCGAACCAACCCTACAAAAAAGGGAGAGAGGTCACCATCATCCCCATCACCTCATCTTGCCTCCTTGCCTTCCTAACCCCTACCCTGATTCCAGTAGCCAACCGAGAGTCATAATAGAGATATTTCATATCTTTGAATGAACATGAGCTTTGGGGATTCAGGCGGGAGGGTGCTGGGAACTCCTCCTCCATACACACCCTATAAGCCATGGAAAGGACACCTTGCCCCATAAGGTCCTGTCCAGACCTGCTACAGGGAGCTGGGCTTGAAGAGGGAGTGGGGGAGGTAAAACTCAAGGGAGCACACTCCAAGAGTTACCCACACCCTATTCTTCCAGCATCTTACTCCCCAACCCCACCCAGGCCGCCCCAATCTGGGTGCTGGGCCAGATGCCATTCACTAGTGGCCCGGGACCCACAATTCCCGATTCTCAGAGGCTCTGCCACACAGGGGCACCATGGCTACTGGGTGCAAAGGTGAGAGAGATGCAGGCTCCAGAACAAGGGGCCCAGCTCGGTTTGACATTTCTTCCCTTCCACCCAAAAAGAAAGAACAGAAGGGGCGAGGGCAGCCCGGCCCTGAGACTACAGCCCTGAAACTCTTCCCTCTGCCTCCTACTACCTCTCCTGCCCGCTCCTCCACCTGACACTGTCCCCCCCCACCTTAAAGGCTTTCCCAGACATCTCCTGACACTCCCTCTGCCAGCGAGACCACTGTCCTACTTCTACTAGGAATGCAGCCAATCCGGGAAAGGGGAGCCATTGGGAGCTTTCTCCCTGCTGGCTCCAGGGCCCGAGCGGTCTGGGTCCCTCTTGTCCTGGGCTGGCACATGAGAAGAGTTAGAATAGACCCCAGTAGAAAATGAGTAGCCCCGTGGGTAAAGGGAGTAACAAGACTCTGCCGGCCAGAGGTACATATCCCCTGTCCCCTGAATCCCCATCCTCACCTTCTGGGAAGGGGTTGAGCTGCACCACATCCAGGAAGCCCCGAACCATCCTATAGAGGGGATCCAGGGACTCAGGCGGCCGGGCCTGAGGATCCAGCCAGCGACCTTTGCCCAGCCCGGTAAAATGCAGTCTCTCCGCCTGGCCCTGTGGCCCACAGTACTGGGAAGTCGCCTGGCCCCTGCAGAGGGCCAGCTCTAGCTCCAGCAGAAGGACCAGAGGGCCCAGGCTTCCCAGGAGCCTCATCTGGAAAGGGACCCCGAGTCCTAGAGAGAGACAGCAGGAGTTGGGGCAGGGGGGCGTTCCGACAGCTCTGTGTGCAAGCAAGGAGGAGAGGGCAGGACATACATCCTTCTCTCTAGTCCTCCGCTCACTGGGGTTTCTAAAACCGGCCCAACAGGTTTGCTGCTTCCAGATCTGGCTCCCTTCAGTGCCCGAGGACCGGGAAGGGAACAGGCACTCGGGAGGGGGAGGAGGGGGAGTTCTAGGTGCCGCCCTCTAAACTAAGGGAAGGTAGCACTGGATGAAGCTCATGGCAGTTCTAAATCTTACCTCCCTCCTAGAATGGGTGACTCACACTCCCCCCAACCATGCAAGGCTTCCAAGAAGGATTCTCTCTGGGGAGAGAAGGTAAGGGTATAGGTGGGCCCTCACCTAATTCCCAGAGATAAAGGCTCACAATCCTTATCCCTCCTTCTCTTCCCCAAGAGGCCTCCAGCAAGGAGAGTGAGGTGAGGGAGAAGTAATAACGGGTTCTGTCGGGAAATGAGAACTCATGAGAAGGGGTGACAGAGATGGGAATCAGGGCCCCGAGGAAGATAAAAGGAAATCTATCAGCGGGCAGGGGCAGGGTAGGAAGGTCAGCAGGCCAGGATAGGAATCTCACATGAGTAGCGGATACCCTGAGGAAGAGAGAACTCGGCATTTCTGGGAAGAGGTGGGAAGAAAGCTCTCAGGAAATCCCAGAATATTAAAGCTGGAATAGACCTCCAAGATCTTTTTTTTTTATTATTATTAAAGCTTTTTATTTTCAAAACATAACCTTTGCAAAACCTTGTGTTTCAATTCCCCCCCTTTCCTCACCCCTTCCCCTAGATAGCAAGTATATCCAATATATGTTAAACATGGTAGAAATATATATTAAAACCAATATATGAATACATATTTATATAATTATCTTGCTGTACAAATAAAATAAAATCAAACAGGAAGATAAATGAAGAAGAAAACAAAATGCAAGCAAACAACAACAAAAAGAGTAAAAATGCTAGATTGTAAACCACACAGTTCCCACAGTCCTCTCTCTGGGTTCAGAGAGCTCTCTTCATCACTAAGATCATTGGAACTGGTCTGCATCATCTTAATGTTGAAGAGAGCCATGTCCATCAGAATTAAAACCTCCAAACCACCAAGATCTAGCCCACATAGTGAAGCAGGATGCTCACGCTAGTGGAAAGAGCCCACATCTGGATTCTGAAGAGCCTGTGTATGACCTTCATCAAACTATCTCAATCTCCCTCCATTTCTTCATCCATAACATGAAAGCTAGAGAGATAATGCCTTCTATGTCCAAATTCTATGAATTCTTTCATTTTACTGAGGAGAAAATTAAGCATCGTACAATAGTATAATATTTGGAATCCAAGGATGAGGTAACATTTTTGTCCTGAGGTTTCTTCATCTGTTAAAAAACATAGTTGAACCAGATGATCATTTGTTGTTTATTCGTGCCTAATGCTTTGTGACCCCATTTGAGGTCTTCTTAGCAAAGATACTGGTTTGTCATTTTCTTATCTAGCTTATTTTACAGATGAGGAAATTGAGGCAATACACAGCTAGGAAGTGTCTGAGGCTGGATTTGAAGTCAGGAAGCTGTCTTATTGATTCCAAATTCAGAACTTTATTCACTTCTAGCTGCCCCATGGTCATTTAAGTTCCTTCAAATTGTTAATTCTATGAGACTAATAGGAAGGAATTTCTGCCCACTCTGGGGGGTGAAGGGGAGGAAGACATTGCCAGAAGGAAAGAAAGAAAGATTCTGTAAGTGCATGTTTGTCTCTAGATTTATTTTTAAAATGTCTTATTAATGTCATCAGTCATTCCTCTACATAGGCACCCTCCCCCATCCCATGAATTGAATCCTCCCTTGTAGCTAGAAAAAACAGTAAAGCAAAGAACAGTTTCCCCCTTGTCCTTTCGTGCTTGGGGCAGGCTATGATCTCAGAACCTCAGTCTGAGATGGGAAGGATGGAAAAAGGGGAGGAGATAAGAAAGGAGAGGAAGTCCTTCAATTGGTTTTGGAAAATGAGGGAAATGTCCTTTGCTGTAAACAGAAGGGAAGGATTCCTTGGTCGTTAGTGGACTGTGGAAAAAAGCTAGAGCTGAGTAGAAAAGCAGAAGTAGATGATTTCCTAAGCCAGGATGACAATAGTTCACCATCCCCCTCTCCCATCAGTCAATTTTAAGCACCTACAATGTGCCAAATATTATTCCAATACTGAAGATACAAAGAAAGGCGAAGGACAATCCCTATCTTTGAACAATCCAACTCACAATCTGATAGGAGAGACCACATATAGCAACTGTGCACAAATAAACTATAAATAGGATAAATAGAAAATAAAGCAGAGTCCAAGGCAATCCTAGTACACTGGATAGAAAACACCATCTGCATCCAGAAAAAGAACTATGGAGAATGAATATAAATCAACACATGCTATGCTTACTTCTTTTTTCTGACTTTTTCTTTCCTCCCATGGTTTTCCTCTTTTGTCCTGATTTTTCTCTCCCATCATGATTCATAAAGAAATGTTTATTTAAAAATAAATAAATAAATAAAAATAGAATGGAGAAAAAAAGAAATTAAGCAAAAAGAAGACTCAGAATGAAGAAGGATTGGGAAAATCTCCTCGGTCAGCTCCTTGCCCTCCTGCCCCAGTCTCTGGCCCTGTTCTAGTCTTATAAAAGTCCAGCTAAATTTCCTCCCTCTTTTCTTTTAGATCATGGGCATTAGGAACCATAATGAGCTATTCTTGGTAGCTAATCAGTACAACCATAGATTTTTGGAGCAGAAAGGAATGTTAGGATCCAACAATTCTCATTTCACAGATGAAGAAAATGAGACCCGAGGAGAGAAAAATGATTTTTCAAAGACATAACTAGTCAGTGAATGACACAACCTGGATCTCCTGACCCTCAAAATGATGTCTTTTACATTGAATCACACTTGTCCTAAAAGTCTCTTCCAAAACTTCAGCAGGCACACAGGAAAAAGGTTTTCTCAATCTCTGCACCTCACTTCCACTTCATCCTTTTGAGACTAAAGATCCTGAGAGCCAGTCCTTATTTCCTTCCCCAACATTCACATTCCCCACTATATGCCCACACCTGTTGACATATAGATAAACACTGACTATGTTGTTTGGACCCAGCAGTTCCACATCACAGTCCCCACCCTGTTTATGTCCTTGTCTTATATTTGTATCTAAAGAGATCAGACTACTTTCCCATCTGCCACCTTCTCCTAAATGTAGGCACTGGGAATGACTTCCACAAGGTCAGAGATAGAGCTGTTATAAGAACCCAAGTCTCTCTTCCTATCATACCTTGCCTGAATATGTCTCTTTCTTCTCAAGCTGGTCAATTCTGATTCTTTCCTCTTGTCTACAAGAGCAGAATTCAAAATAGTTCTTCCCCTATCTTCATTCAAATTGCTAAGAGAAAATTACCTCTGTATAGATGATTTTATAACTTTATTATTTGTCTTCCCAAAGAATGTAAATAGCCTCTTCCTAGGCATTCTATAATCCATTTATAGAGTAATTAGTAATAGTCATGTCCCTGTTTTGATTTCCATTGTATTTTCTGACTTTTCTGCATTATAGAGATTAGAAGGACTTTAAATTCATAATTTGGTCCAAGAAGCCCTAGAAAATACATCTAAGCCTTAAGAAAACTGGTTTCAGATGCTAATTATGCCTCTTCTTTTTACTTGTAATTTATAATTAGGACAATCACGAGGGATATTGTTTTTAGAAGTTCTGCACTAATGACACTTTGTTCTTTGAAGATTCTTTTCACTAAAACTCAAAGTAAAATGTGATCTCTGGTCCTCCAAAGCATCCCTGGGAAGATTGGGAGAAGGAGGTGGGCTGGGAGGATCTAAGCAGAAATCAATCCTTTTGCTAGATGAGAGTGAGGGGGAAATTGATTCATGAAGTTGGGCAAAGACTTTCCCTAGAAGAGAATGCAAGAGCCCTGCTTCTCTAATCTCTGCAGACTTGGAGACTGTCTAATAACCAAAGACATCTCATCTCCCCTTTTTCCATCACACAAACCTAAGACCAACTAGCTTCACTTTAAGTTGCCTGAAATCTTCCAGGGAATCAGAACATCTTCTCTGGGACCTCCTTGAACTTCAGAAAGCAGGCTCAGAGGGTATCTAGAAGGGCCCCGGGAGGTAGGAGGAGAAGAAGCTGGTGCTATAAATGAACCTCCTGGGGCCTGGGACCAAAAAAGCCATGTGTGGGCTGTCCAGTCAGCAGGAACGCCCTTGTGACTGTCTTCAAGGGCACTGGCAGATTAATAGGCAGTAAAGCAAGCTTTGAGAAGAAAAAGGTAAACACCAAGAAGGAAAAAGGAAAATGAGGACAAAGGCCATCTATGGACTACCCCATTTAGAAGACAATGAAATTCTTGCAGAACCTGACAGGACCTTCTTCTCCACAAATTTACAGAATCACTGAGTTTCAGAGTTAGAAAAGTCTTTAAAAACCATCTAGCCCAATCTAAACCATAACATCATCACAAATACGAAACTGAGCTACAAGATAACAGATAGCTTTAGCTTGAAGGCTAGTCAGACCATTCCACTTTTAAACAGATCTTTTTATTAGAAAGTCCTAGTATCCAGACTAAATCTGCCAGACATTTTGTACTTCTCACCTAGTTCTTACCTCTGAGGCTAAGCAGGAGAGGTTTAATCCCTCTTCCATAGGTTAACCCTGAAAACACTGAAATGCAGTTTTCATGCTCTTTCTTCTTCTGTGCTGCAGGCTAAACATCCCTAGTTCTTTCAGATTCTTGTATGGCAAGATCTAAACATTTTTCACTATTCTTATTGTCCTCCTCTGGATCCCCTTCCTATGTATGTTATTTCTCTTTCCTATTTCTGTCTTTTTGATTATTGTGTCTTACACAAAGAAAATGTAAAAAAAAAAAATCTCTTTTCTGAGATTTCTTTCATTTCTCTGCCCAATTCTTAAAAGAAAGAAAGGCCTAAAGAAATGAAATAACATTATACATGATAATAAAGAATTATGATTACAGCTCCGTTTTCCTTCTAGTCAAGCCTGAGGAATTTTACATGATATGTTAGAGACAATATGATTTGACTATGACCTAATATAACTCAATACCACATGATTCTGAGAGGAGAGGATTTGGTGAAGAGCATAAAAGAGGAGAGATATCCCTTTTTTTCTTTGGGGAAGGAGGAAAAACATATAGTTCTAGACTCTATTGGGAACTTTCTCCAGAAAAAATGGGAGAGATAGACATACAGAAAGATAAATTCTGGACATAGCAAACATGTAGGGGAAGCTAAATATGATATCACTGATTTCCAGCTTGCTTTCTATGAGATACTAGGGAGTTTCTCCTTGGAGAAACTTTAGCTGAGATTGCTTTCTCCTTTTGGAGAACTATTCACTCTGCATATTTTCTGTATATTCTAACCTATGTAACTTTTTCTCATCTCTGTTTTCTTGGATAAATGATTTGCTCACAACTGACTATTTATGAAGATCTTTACTACAACTAGTATTTGGTGGGAAGAAATAAAACTGGTGAGTGTGAACCAAGAGCTTCAATTCAATCCTTCAGGTTTGCCTGGCACTTTTTTGTTCTGAATCAATTGTGCCTTCAGACCAATAGAATTCTAGGGGAGCAGATAGATAACATCCTTTTCCAGCACTCCTCTTTCAGAGAAGAATAGAGAAGATAGATTCTTGGACCTTTTTCCTGATCTCCTCAAGACACTCAACAAATATTTATTAAGTTGCTACTATTTCCAGGTGTGCTAAGTACTGGGGAAACATAAAGAAGCAAAATGTATAGTCTCTGCCCTCAAGAAGCTTACAATCTAATGAAGGAGACAATATTCAAATATTATATATATATATATATATATATATATATATATATATATATACATATATATATATACACACAAATACATATATAGTAAGCTATATATAGGATAAATAGGAAATAATTAATAGAGGGGAGAATCCTAGAATTAAGAGGGATTAGGGAAGGCTTCCAGTAAATTATGAGATCTTAGTTAGGATTTAAAAGGAAATCAGGGAAGGTAATAGGTAGATCTGAGAAGGGAGAATGCTCCAGGCATGATAGATAGTCAGAAAAAATTTTCAGAGCCAGAAATAGAGTATCTCATTCATGGAACAGCCAGGAGGCTGGAATTACAGTGTCCCTTGGACAGCAGATTCCAGATTCAATACCTCCCCTTGACCCTTTTGTTAATACATTCAGACATCCCATATGGATATATGATTTACTGGGAAAGCATACAACTTGGATTATGAAAGAGAAGCTGAAGAGGTATCTACAGAAAACTAATGTTTCTACATAAGAAAGCTCTTTGGTAAGCTCAGAAAAAAGGAGCATGTGAAGAAACCCCACAAGATCCTCCTAAATCTCCTCCTTGCTCTTAGTCTAAGGTGTCCTCACCCTAATCCCTTCATTCAGTTCCTCCAATCTGAATAGCCCTGAAAACTAGTACCTATAACACTTTCATCCTTTCCCATTTATCTTTCCCTAGATTTTCAGTTGCTCTGGATGCCATCTATTTCTGAGCAATCACTTAACTCTCTCTCTCCTTCTCAATCCCAAATTGCCATCAAATCTTTAACATGTACAACAGAGTATAAACATTATCATACTGCTAAATAATGACCAACACTGACCTTCTTAGTCTAAATTAATCCTATATGTAGATTACTCAAAACCCAATCTTAACATCCAAGTGGCATTATCAAGCCCAAATCAGGAGTTCACATCACCTTTGAGACACTTCAGAATGATCTCCAAACCAAAATGGTTTCTTCTTTCCAGAAAGCTTTACATTCCTTCCATCCTCCTCTCTTGTGCCATTACCTAACACATTAATAGAATATTAATAAGCAGATACCTAAGCCCATCGGAAAGGGTCAACAATGCCTGGCTCCACCCTGGTATTACCCACATAACCCTACTATAATTACTATTTTGTGATCCTGAACCTCCCACTTCAGGGAGGTATCACAGCAGCAAAGGTACAACACATAGATATAACCACAAACAACCCAGAACCACAGCTCTGAGCTAACATGGCTCAAGGTCAATCTAGGGAGGCTTCTCACATAAATCTTTCTTTGGCCTGTGTCCTCACCCATGGTTTCCCCTGGGAATATCATGCCCCAGTTTGCACAAGAGGAAAAACATTTTCAGTTGTCATATAGGTACTCAGTCTAATAATGCTTTGAATATCTGACAAATGTTATTTAACCTGACAAATTTTTTTTAAAGTATAAAAACAAAGAACTCCTACCCAAGCCCATAAATAATCAAAACGCCTCTTCTTTCCAATCTGGTAAGCCCCACATTCTAAGAAGCCTAGATAGTCTTCCCAACTCATAGCACTACGCTGAGTTGAACCAAAAAACATGTAAAACGAAAACATTCAAGATTCTTAGATGGTCTAGGAAAGTACTGCTTTAGTGAGCTGAGCCTCTCCAGGGAACTCTTTTGTTCTCAAAACTGTAATAATATGTACTATAGTGTATACTACAATATTATTACTGTTTTCTGCACAATCCACATAACTCACAGTACCATGAGGGGCAAGGTCCAGATTTGTTCTTCCACATTTCATTTTTTGCTTTTTAGTCCAGTATCTCCTTTGCTTGCTGCAAGCTAGCAACTACTATTCTGGGTTCAGAAATCTTGGTCCAAGAACTATCCCAATATTGCTCTCCTGCTGCTCTCTTACATTCTTACAGCTCTCAATTTGACCCAGAAACTACTCATTCCTCCACTGTTGCCTCCACTCACAGCCATCTTTGAGGTCACATAATTCCCTAGAAGAGATATATGAATGTGTAACCTTTCTCAGGGAGTCAAAAATTTGGGTGAGAGATTTGATTTTGTCCTTCTTGATTCAATTTCTCTTCCATTTGTGTCTGTTCTCCCATTTAAATACCAGTCCAAAAATTTAGAATCAGTGCACATCAAATTCTGGGTTTTACCACTGATACTTGTATGCTCTTGGCCAAGTCATCTTCAAATAAAAATGAGGGTATGGACTGATTATCAACGAGATATAAGCTGATTATGGTAGTCTGAAAAACCACTGTTTTTTCGGGACACTTTGAGATCCAGCCTGTGCAATAGGCAAGCTATGCCTTTGAATGTGCCCCCTACTTTTAGCAAGCATCCATTTCCCACAATCCTTCATGCAAGAATTTTCTGTGCTAATTAATTGCCTAAGATGAGAGAAAAAGGAAGTTACAAATTTTGGAGGAGATATGGGGAAAATGGGATACTAATAATATTGTTGGTGAAGTTCTGAATTGATCCAAACATTCTGTAGAATGATTTGGAACTATACCCAAAGGCCTGTGGTAGGAAGAAATTGAAAATTGAGGGAATGCCTATCATTTGGGAAGTAGTGGAATAAATTGTGTTTTATGGATGTAATGGGATACTATTGTTCTATAAGAAATGATGAGCAGGCAGATTTCAGAAAACTCTGGAAAGACTTACTTGAACTAATGCTGAATGAAGTAAGCCAAACGAGAGAACATTGTACAAAGTATCAGCAAGATTGTGTAATCATCGATTGTGACAGACTTAGCTCCTCTCAGCAATATAGCGATCCAAGGCAATTCCAATAGATTCGTGATCATCCAGAGAAAGAACTATGGATCAAAGCATACTATCTTCACTTTGTTTTGTTTTTGCTTTCTTTGATTTTTCCCTTTTGTTCTTATATTTTCTTTCATAATATGACTAATATAGAAATCTGTTTTAAATGATTGTACACATATAGTCTATATCAGATATTTGGGAGGGAGGGAGGAGGCAAGGAAAGGAGAGAGGAAGAAAAATTTGAAACTCAAAATCTTACAAAAATAAATTTTGAAAACTATCTTTACATGTAATTGGAAAAAATAAAATACTATTAAAGAAAATAATAAAAATAATAAAATTTTTGATTTAAAAAAAAAAAAAAAGAATCTTTGCTGAAAACTTCTATAATGGGAGCCATCTAGATAATCCCTAGCATCTCTAGTCTGTGACATCAGATGTGGGAAATCAATCAGGTGCAACTAAGTAAAATCTCATCTTTCTCTCCATTGCATCCAGGACTATCTCCAGTTGTCCTTATCTATATTTGAATCCTGGACCCAGATGTCTCCAGAGGAGAAAGTGACGTTAGTGAGCTTGCACAGCCCTCCCTCACTCAAATCCAAATCACTTGCATGTCCTGTGCACTTCTCTGATATCACAGTGGTCTTTGAGATGAAGGACAAACAACATCTTTATGAACCCACTGTGTGATGTAGGAAGTACTGAATCCAGACAATCCTATTAACAACTAGAAAGAGGGATTAAAGTTGAGTATAGCCTGAGGCAGAGGGAGGGGGAATAAAGATGTTCTTGTCTTTCTTCGTATCCCTAGTACTAACTTTCCCTCTGAGATTACCTTGTATACATATGATATACACACATACATGTGTGCATGCACACATGTAACATGTCGCATCATTACACACATGTGTGTAATGTGTACATATGTATGCATGTATGTATATATCTTGTATAAACATAATTGTGTCTTTTTTCTTCCATTATAATGTAAACTCCTTGATGATAAGAACTGGTTTTGCCTTTGTATCCCCTCCAGTACTTAGCACATTAACATATAGCAAGCACTTAAATGGGCATCATATTTTGGGCTCCATATGTTAGCTTGACCAAGTTAAAATGTTCCCATAATAAAGGCCACTGATTTTTAAGACCACTGGCCAGTCTGCCTACTGGGTCAAAGCCTCTAATATACCAAATGGCTCCAACTACTGGAATACCATGAACTTGATTATGAAAATGAAAGTAACTCAGTTTTATTTACAATAAGGCAAGTTCATACTTTGACAAAGAGACAAATTATTGATTAGCAATACCAGAATAAACTTTTTCTATGCTGACCTTCTTAGAAAGTTAACTTTGCAAAGGAAACATCATATTTCTTTAAGTAGATATGAAAGAGGGAAGAGGACTCCTTCTAAACACACAAACTTTCAACAAAAAAAAATTACTGACAATATCCATTACCGACTCATCTGATTTTCACAAAGAAACATCACCTCTTTACCAAGCACAGAAGCAGGAATAAATATAAAAGAACAGCATGAACCTGTAAGAACCATATCAGGAAGGTTAAAATGTACAAGAGCTAAGTCTTTTGAAATATGATATAGGTAACACAAAGGAATTTTTAAGCTATATTTGGAGCAAGATGATGAACAAGAAAAGGATCATTGAACAAAGCTATCTCTGTGTTGCCTCCATCAAGGAATCTTGCAAGGACTTTACATATTAAGCAGATATTTAGATGCCACAGTGGGTAGAGCCTTGGACAAGGAGTCAGAAAGTCTTGACCTCAAGCCTGCCTCAATTTATTTTTTAGCCTTGTGATCATAAGCAAGACCTTTGGCTTCTGATTGCCTTAGTTTCCTAATCTCTAAAATGAAGATAATAATAACATAACAGCAATATTGAAAGACTATTTTGATCAAAACAATTCCAAAGGATCCACAATGAAAAATGCTTTTTATCTCCAGAGAGAGAGAAAGAACTGATGGATTTTGAATACAGATTGAAGTATACGTTTTTCACTTTCTTAATTTTTCTTATTTTTTTATGTACAACATGACTCATATGGAGCATTTAAATAAAAAAATAATGACATATCCCTTGACCTAACAATATCACTATTAGGCATGTTTCTCTTTCTTTCTCTTTCTCTCTCTCCTTTATTTTTCTTGAGGTTTTTTTTTTTTTAATTGAAGTGGGAGGGGGCAGCTAGGTGGCACAGTGGATAGAGCACCAGCCCTGAATTCAGGAGGACCCGAGTTCAAATCTGGTCTCAGACACTTAACACTTCCTAGCTGTGTGACCCTGGGCAAGTCACTTAACCCCAGCCTCAAAAAAAAAAAAAAAAAATTGAGGTGGGAGATCTATGTTTTCATTCATGACTTACGAGAAGTGTATTGCATAACTTCACATGAGGTTTCTTAATGGGGGCTAAGGGTGGAGATAAGGGAAAGAATCTGGAACTCAAAAGTTAAAAAAAAACAAAAATTACATTAAATGTTAGAAAATATTAAATAAGATTTTTTAAAAAGATTATGATAGTACCTAGTTTGCAGGATTGTTGTGAGGATAAAATTTGCAAAATGCTTTGCAAATCTTAAAGTAATATATAATTATTCTGACTTGAAGTCAGAATATCTGAGTTCAAATCCCTTCTCATATATTTCACTGGTTGTGTGACCCTAGGCAAATTACATAATCTTTCTCAGCATCAGTTTCCTCATCAGTAAAATAAGAATAAGAGTACCTATTTCCTAGGATTCTTATGAGGATTATATGAGATAATATATATAAAATTTGTAAATCTTAGAGAAGGAAACAAGAATATATTAAGTACCTGCTATGTACTATTCTCTTCCCAAATATTATCTCATTTGATTTTCCTAATAGCACTAGGAGATAGATAATCTTATTATCTCCAATTTACAATTGAGGAAACTGAGACAGAGATTAAGTGACCCTTTAGGACCAGATTAAACTCCAGACCCAACTATTAAAACACCTCTATAGATTTTTGCTGTTATTATTATTATTACTCTCAAATCTCTAGCTCTTTGGTCCTCTCAACACTCATCTTACCAACTTTAACACTGAATTACTCTCCTATCTACTTCCTCTTCTCTTATTCAATGTGATCCTGAATTGAGCTAATGGAAATCACAGAAATATGTAAGTCCACTACAAATGTGTACAACCTAACCTCAACTGGACCCTCACCACAGCAGAGTAATTCTTCTACTTCTCTCTAACTGACATTCTAGCACACTCACCACCACAGCAGTTGTTCCAAATCTTCTCTTCTCTCCTCTCCTCAAATCTCCTAGGGCACCTTTTCTACACACCCTCACAGATAAAGACCTTGCCTCACAGATTAGTAAGAAAATTAAGGACATTTGCTGTTAACTTTTTCCCAAACTCCTCTCATGCACTTCCAAAAGAAGCTCACTCTATCTCCTCCTTTATTCCAGTCTCTGAAGAGGAATCCTTACTTACCAAGGACAATGTGGAAGCAACATTGTGCAATAATCAATTATGAATTACTTAGCTTTTCTCAGGAATGCAATGATATAAGACAATTACTAAATACTCATGATGGGAAATTTTATCCCCATCCAGAGAAAGGACTGATACAGTCTGAATGCAGATTAAAGTCTGTTATATCCAACTTTAATCCCACCTCTCCCATTTTCTCTAGTAGATTACTACAATTTTCATTCCACTTCTCACTAATCTTTGGTTTCTGCCTTTTTTACTGATTCTCTCTGGCTACTCATAGATCAATAGCTATCACTCTATTTCTTCCTTCCTTCTCAGCCAAACTTATTGAAAAAACTGTCTATAATTAACTTCCTTTCCTCTTACAGAGACAATGAGCTCGTTGGGGAGAACACTAGATTTGGAATCGTCTTACCTCACAGACTCATTAGCTGTTGACCCTGGGTCCAGTCACCTACTCTGTCTGTGCCACAATTTCTTCATCTACAAAATAAAGATAATTAAAAACACCCACCTCTCAAGTTTGTTGTAAGGATCAAATGTTTTGCTAACTTGAAAGTACTATATAAAAACTAGTTATCATTTGTTATTTTCTTGTAGATCCTCTACAATCTGGTTTCTGACCTTATCCCTAACAGTGCTCTTTCCAGAGTTACTAATAATTTCTTAATTGTCAATGCTAATGGTCTTTGTTCAATTCTCATTTATCAATTTCAATGACAACAATATATTCTATAAATGTTGGGAGAAAGACTTTCAGATAGAAAGAAAACAAGATGCAAATAACTCAAAATATTCCACACCCACTAGAAATCACAGAAGGGAGCAAAATTGTGAAAAATTATGAAAAGTAAAGGAATCAAAGAATCTCAGAATTGTAGTTCAACTCATATCCAAAATGTATCCTCACTATAACATATCCAATAAGTAGTCATCCAGATTCTGCTTAAAAACCTTCAATGAGGGAACATAAACCACTTCCTGAGTGGTTTTTCATTCTTGAATACCTGTAATTGTTAAGAAGTTTTTCTTTAGTATCAGAAATTGAGGAAATGTCCACCAATTGGAGAATAGCTGAACATAGAGTATATGAATTTAATGGAATCCTAATGTGCTATAAGAATTGAAGAGCAGGTAAATGCCAGAAAAACCTAAAAGACTTAACATGATACAAAGTGAAATGAGCAGAATCAGGAGAGCATTGGACAAACACAGTAACAGCAACATTGTATAATAATCAGCTATGAATGTCTTAGCTCCTCCCAGCAATACAATAATGCAAGACAATTCCTAAAGACTCAGGATGGAAATTCTATTCCCATCCAGAGAAAGAACTGATGGAGTCTGAATGCAGATTGAAGCATACTATTTTTACTTTATTTTTTCATTTGTTTCCTTTTTTATTCTGTTTATTCTTTCACAAAATGAAAGGAATACATGAAAATATAGTTTACCTGGAATGTGGAAATATGTTTTACATGATTGATATATAATATATCAAATTGCTTACCATCTTAGGGAGGAGAGAGGAAGGAAGAAAATTTGGAAGTCATAAATTTTTTAAACTGATGATAAAAATTATCTTTACATAAAATTGTAGAAAATAAAATGCTATTTTAAAAAGTTTTTCCTTATACTAAGCCAAAATTTGCCTCATTGTAACCTCCATCTATTGTCTCTGCTTCTATCCTTTGGGACCAAACTGAGCAAGTCAAATCTTTCTGACATGTTAACTTTTCAAACACCTGAAGATAACTCTCTAATTCCCTTCAAGTTTTCTCTTCTGATTCAATCCATGCCTGCATAAGAAAATCCTTTACAACTCACCTGACAAGTGGTCATCAGAGGACAAAGACAAAGGTCTTTCCTTAAAGACTTTCAGCTCTGAAAGAAAAGAAAGCTTTTCTTTCCTTGGTCCCCAAAATGGAAATACACTAGCCAAAGCCTACTAGCCTAGATTGGTAGTGTGACAATGGATAGAGTAGGTCTTAAATACTAGAAGACTCTGAGATGTATTACTTTACCTTAAAGCAACAACTCTCAGGCTTTAAGGTGCAGAGAAAGTTCTAAGCTAAGGGAGATTCTTCACTTCCTAGGGGTTCCTACACTTATAAAATTGAAGATTTTTAAAAAAAAAAGTTTATCAAACTATAGTCTTAATTTCTCAGGACCAAACTGATTAGGTTCAAAATATTCCTGGATTATAGGAAGCATTCTTGAAATTATTTCATGGTGCACCACATGAGACCCCAGAGTAAGCAGATATGGTCTCTCTTTTTACCATTTTAAAACATTTTGGACAAGCAACTATTTTGTTAGTGTAAGGAATTCCTGATGAAGAATTTCCTTCTACCAATGCAGGTCTGTAATTGTTCTATAATATGACAAAAGCAAGTATTTCCCAGCAGCTACACTGTCTTTGGATTTTCTTGGAACTTTCTTCCTCAGGAAACTCATTCTTGGAACATCTCATTATCCTGCAAGATTGAATTGCATCAGTACCTTCTGCCTCTTTGATTGGATCCTCTGACTAGAGGATTGAGTCACAGACCCAAGGCCTCTTTTTAAAGAGGGGGCTTCTCTCCATTTCCTGGCAGAGGAGAACAATTTGTTCCAACAGCCATGAAGGCTGTTAAAATAGGTGCTGTGGAGTGCCTAGAGCTTGGTCAGATATCAAAAATGCCAAGCTCATCCACTGCCATTGCCAAGTCATTGCCAGTCATTTCAATTTTTTGTCTTATGACTTGGACTATGATGACTCTGAAAGAGAATAAGGCTGATGACTGAGAAATTCTGCATCATTTAAATCCAGTCACCAACAAGTCAAGACAACACTTCGATAGCATTGATTCTCTTGGAAAACAAAGAACCAAGAACAAACAGTTACACTGCTTTTGGACTTCTTTGGATTTCCCCTGTACATCCATCCCTTCTCCTTTTTGGTATTTTTTTCCCAATTAGATTATAAGCTCCTTGAGGTCAGGTACTGTGTAGTATTTGTATTTATTGTATCTGTATCCCCAAAACTTAATACAGTGTCTGGCTCATAGTAAATATTCAGTAAATGTTTATTGGCTGATTGATAGTTCTTTAACCCAGGACTTCCTGATTTTGAGGCCAGAGATCTATTATGTTATATTGCTTCCCTCTCTCCTTTTCTTATTGAACTATTTTTTTTCTAAAACTTAGCTCCCATTATGATCTAGTCATATGTCACTGCAAATTACAATGATTGTATTGAATGGGAAAGGTCATTGCCAGGACTACTCTCTTTTCTAGATTTAAGAACATTGCCTGAGAGTTGGTAGTGATTGTTTCCTTGTGTTAACACCTGATTTAGTCAAACCAGATTTTTTATTTATAATCTCAATTTGGAGGACAGTAGCCTCTTGCCTCTGTGATATTTGGAAGGCACGTTGACTTGGTAAATTGATGTGACCTTTACCCAGCTCAGGAATATAAGTCCCTTTGTTCATGATTGTATACAATTTAGTGTTCATTACTAATAACTGGGATGATTTTAAGCAGAAGCTTAGACCAAACTCTTCTGTTTGGCATTTAAGTCCCTTCTGGCTCCCACCTACCTTCCCAGACTGATTTCAAATTACTCCTCTTCATATTCTTTACATTCTAGCAAAATTGGCACATTTGCTGTTCCCCAAACTCAGTCTCCCGTTTTCCCTCTTCCATGCCTTCACACACACCATCCCCATTCTTTGAACATACTCTTTCCTCACCTCAAACTCATATAATTCCAAGCTTCCTTAAAGGCTTGGCTCAGGTAACCAGTCTGCTCTTAAAGAAAACCTTTCCTCATCCTTCCTTCTTCCAGTTGTTATTCTTTCTCTTCTTCAATTACCATTTATTTCCTTATCTGGATACTTTTTCTTCTAGTGGAATATTTTTCCTTTGTATCTACAGTGTCTGGCATACAGTTGCTACTTAATAATGATTGCTGTTGTTGCATTGAACTGCTTTAGAGTATACATCGCAAGAAGCAACTGCCTCCCCACCATCACCATATGATTCACATGAAATAAGCTTATTTAGAAATTGTAGTTTCTTGGACACCTATCACTTTGACTTCTAGGGGTGATTCAGATGCTGGGAGTATTGAACCTCAGGCTTTTCGAAGGTAAGACTATTACAGCAACGCCATGGGTGGCCAACATAGGCAAGAGAACCAAATTGTAAAGCTGGGTTTCAAGACATATACCTCAAATAATATAAACATGAAACACGGACACAGAAACCCCCCTAAAAATTAACAACTTGGAGGTAAAAACCAATGTCTCCATCCATATAGGGTATAATTCAAATATGGAAGTTCATGATATATACACATGTCAAAATTAAAACATAACCTTACTCAGTAGAATTTCATTTTTAGTGGTCTTCTAGTCATAAGAAGATTGTTTATTTATACATCATACATTTCCTTCCTATAAGCATATGGTCCACCCCCACGCCTTTGGCATTGTCTTTCCAGTATGTTATAAGCAGGATTCATTCTTGTTGGTCTAGATAGTAGTGACACAGCAGTTAGAAGAAGGGCAAAGAGATTCTCAGATGGTTCTTAGTCCCAAAGGACCTCTGTTCGATAGGCTACGAAGTCTTTGAAGTAGGGCTTCCTGAAGTCAGCCAGTCTTCTAGACAAACCTTATTGAGAAGGAATCCCAGAATCTGAAAACTGAAAGAAACGCCCACAGTCCATCAGCTGAAGCTGTAGCTGAGCAAGAATCCCATTTACAACATCACCAAAAAGTGGGCATCTTGTTCAAATGTGACTATCTCTGTTTCCTCATCCATCAAAGAAGGGGATTGAACCAGATGGTTTCCAAGAGCCTTTCCCATTCTAGATCTACAAACCTATTCCCATGAAAGAGCTCTAAGGATTTAGAACTCACTGCATCTTCATCAGAGGCAACCCTATGGAGTCTTCTTATTTTCCAAGAATCTTACAACTTCCAACAGATTTGGATCCTCCTCTAATTCTTCATATTCCTCTATTTTCCTCTAGAAACACTTCTTCCATTCTTTCAATGATTTTTTTTGTATCTGTGATTTCACCCATGTGGGGAAATTCCAATGTGGAGATTCTGGATTCATCTGTATGTAAGTTACTACCTAAAAAGTCAGGTTAGGGGCATTCAGCTGTTAAGGTCCTGGATGGCACAGTGAATAGTGTCAGGTCTGGAAGCAGGAAGAATTGAGCTCAAATTTGAACTCAGATGCTTCCTTGCTGTGTCACCCTGGGCAAGTCATTTCTGTTTGCTTCATTTCCTCATCTGTAAATGGGGATAATAGCATCTATCTCCCAGCATGTTGCAAGAATCAAACAGGTTAATAACTGCAAAATACCTAGCATAAAGTACTATTTAAACATTTAGCTATTATTATTTTTTGCAAACCTATTAGTCAACATTTGAACCCAGAGCCTTATAACTCCAAGGTTGGCCCTTTATGCAATATATCATGGCACATGTCTCCTAAAGAATACCTTAATATATTTGAGTAGAGAAGCAAGATGATATAATAGATAGAAGGCAGCCCTTAGAGGGAAGAAGATCTGAGTTCCAATCATGCTTCTGACCCAACATTTAGGGGCAAAAGCTTAAAATTATAAAGAAATTGTATTATTTGAGTGACATAAAAGTAAATAGGCATTCCTCCAGTCCTTCGATTTTTTTTCATTTTGCATATACATAACTGCTAACGTCAATACTGAGGGAAAAAATAGAAATAGCACAATCTTTGCAAGTCACTGAAGCATTCCCTCTTGAAACTATACTTACTGAAACTGAGACCTTCAATTGTCTTGTTTCTTTCAACTTAATGCTATATTGTTTTAACCATGCCTCAGCACTGCACCAGGGGCTAAGGGAAGGGAGTGGAGGTGCTAAAAAAAATCCTGTTAGATTTTTTTAAAAATTAATTCCTTTTAGTTTTATATCAACAATGTTTCCAGTTATGCCCTTTTCTAGCCCTCAAGCTCACAGCAAACTTTATTTTATAACAAAGAAAAACAGTTAAGTAAAACCAACTAACCAACACAGTGATCCCATCTGACAGTATGCAGAGTCCCCCACTTCAACAACAATAGGAGGGTAGTACATTTATTTATTTCTGTTTAGTGTCAAGGTTGATCTTTATAATTACACATCATTAAGATTTATCTTGTTCTTTTTACAATAATTTGCATTATTGTAATCATAGTGTAGATTGTTTTCCTGGTGAGTAAGACTTTCCAAGAGGTTTCATTCATCCTCTTTCTCTTTAGCTTTCCCTTACCTTTTTAGGCACTTTTTCCCTGGGTATACTTAACCTACAATTATCAGATTACCTCTAATGCCTTAATGAAAATAATATTGTACAACAGTAGCTGTTGTCTACAAAAAGGTTATCCAAAAAAAATCCAACTTCCAATCAAAACTCATCTCTTTCTCCTTTTGTCTTAATTGATAGTCACCATCTGTTTAATAAGATGCTGGAGATGCTCCTAATATCCCTAATGGGAGTCATTTAACTCTTCTAAACCCTGATATTTTATCTCTTTTAAATGATTAAGGATGGACTCAGTTTCATCCAGCTACTGTCTCTACCTACACCATTCATGCTGGAATTGCCCAATACAGCAGGACCAGGATTTGTGACTAGCTCAACAGAGGCAGGAGGGTGTAGTATGTTTCTGATAAGTGAATGAGAAGAAATGAAAACTAAATGACATTTCTCTTGGCTGCCTTTGCAATGTGTGGGAGGGAGGCTAAGGAGTGGTGCCACATGACAACCCTTGGTCAAAGAGACAAGAAGATCTACAGATAAGATCTGCAAATAACACTTGGGGAAAAAATGTCCCAGTTATTTATAAGATCATGTTTAAGAGATAGGAGGAAGAAAAATGAAACATCCAAAGTCATCTTTATTCAATTTGTTTCTTGAGTTTGAAAAGCTCCTGGTGGGAGATCTATTAGGGTGGTAGAGGAATACTGTAGGCATATAGCAGAAATTACATAGAGCAGGAGAAACCAGAATTGCACCACTCCTAGTTATGATATGGGAGTCCCTCCCCCCTCCCCATCACGGTGCTTGTTCTCCTAAAGTAAGCCTCTGCCTCAGACTTCTAGCCAGTTCTGGGTCCCTGAAAATTTGGGAACTATGGGAGACTCAGATGCATGAACTGCGGTAACAGAAATTGCAGAAAGGCGCCAGTTTCCTTTTGCTGCTAAAACCAAAATTTTAAAGGATCTGGGTATTTAAAGGATTAGAGTTTGAAATCTGTAGGGAATCTGTAGAGAAGTTCCTCTCTATGAAGCAACCTATGATGATAGTGGGTAGGTAATCCGTGGCTACCATAGAATGAAAGAAAGAGAGTGATCAGGAAGCACACCTAGGATCAAAAATCATATTTGAGAATTACTGGTCCATGGCTCCTGGGGTGAGGAAGCGGGATGGAAAGAGAGATAGACTGAGACAGAGAGCACACAAAGACAGAGAGAAAGAGATCCTAGAGTTTGTCAGGTCTTCTCTTCTTCATCCACACATCTCATCCCATGATGACTTTTATCTAACCCCAGCTCTGCTGGAGTCCCTATCCCACATTGCAGGAGCTACTACCAATGTCCTTGAGTGAGACCAGAACCAGTGATGTCACTGCACTGCAAGTGGGAAGTGGGAATGAGGATTCTCAGATTCTGTTGCACAAGCCAAGTCATTAAGGAGGTGTTGTACTGTTAAAACTTCAAAGCTTTTCATATCTAAAATCACAGAAGACCAGAGCTAGAAGGGATCAATCATTCAATCAACAAGCATTTATCTAGTACATATAATTTTCCAGTCATTTTGCTAGGTATGAGATACAAAAACAAAACAGTCTCTGCCCTCCAGGATTTTGTCCCAAGGAGAGACAACTTGTTTCGATATATACACAATGGATAAAAAGTGATGGAGAAAGGTACTAGCAAATGGAGAAATTGGGGCAGGTCCCATGTAGAAGGCATTGCTTGAGCGAAGCCTTGAAGGAGATTGAGGCAGAGATGGGGAAGGTGTGAATTCCAGGCATGGGGCAAAGTCAACATAAAGGCACAAGGATAGGAAATAGAATATCATGTGTAGGAACTCCAAGAAAACTAGTCTGACCAGATCTTAGAGTGTATGAAAGTGAGTAATGTGCATTAAGTCTGAAAAGGGGTTAGCTTCTAAAAAGATCTTGGAAATAATCTCATCTAACTCCTTCGTTTCACAAATAAATATGAAAACTGATACTTAGGGAGATGAAGAGACCTACCCCTATCACTGACCATGAATCAGGGATCAGATCCAGGACTAAACCAGGAGTCTTGACTCCCAGATGAGTATTCATTTTTCCCATCAGTATTCCAACTAACAGAGAATTTCTCCTGAAAAATTTCTCCCTAAAAACTGACTTTGAAACAAAATGGACAAGATAAGATAAAAGCCTTTACCTTGGATCTCATGTGACAGTTTCATCTCAGAGTATTCCAGAAGGAAAAGAAAAAAACTATGTAGATTTCTTTTTCATATCTTTTTTTCTGAAGCAATTGGGATTAAGTGACTTGCCCAGAGTCACACAGCTAGGAAGGGTTAAGTGTCTAAGATCAAATTTGAACTCAGGTCCTCCAGACTTCAGGGCTGGTGCTCTATACACTGCGCAACATAGCTGTCCCTAGATTTATTTTTTAAAATACAGTTTTACAAGTCATGGTCTGTCATGGTCAGGGTAATATTTAAATGTTTAAAAACTGATCTTTATAGAATACATTAAAGTTTGCAAAGTATTTTCCAAAGTACAATTTGAGGAGACAACCCTTGTTTGTATAGCCAATTTATTGGGGTTAATTAATGCATGACTAGTTTAAAACTACTATGAGCCTCAGTCTGCTATTCAACTCATCACCTTATTCATTTTCATGATCAATTGTTTTCTCATAAGTTAACAGAAATGGACAATATGTTTCCTTATTTAATGAATTAATTCTCATGCCCCACTGAGGTTTGTTAAATAAACTGGAGAAATCTCCTTTCTCATAAGCTTTCACTCATAAGACTAAAGTAAACATCAATGTTATTAGCTTTAAAATTTGAGTATAAGACAATATATGATGTGACTTTTAAAAATTTCCACAACGTGATACAAGTGAGAAAAGTGAGAAAAGTCACAGCCAGGGTCCGTCCAACCATCAGCCACAATTGATGATTTCTCAACTCTGGAAGCACAATCCCACCATTCTGCTGCTATGGCATGACAGTAAAAGTATCTCAAGAATTCTTTTTAGGTATTTTGCCCATAGCATGAGTTAAATCATGTGCTATCAGGAAATGACTCCATACTTTCTTAAAGATGATAACTCCTTCACTCTCTCAGAAAATAAATTCTCTTAGTCCCTACTCTTTACTTGTCACACAGTCTCCTCTCAGCTATAATGGCTAAAAATCCAATATTCATTTCTTCTTAAAGATATAAGAATAGCATTCATGGACTTTGTGTAAAGGGCATTGTGTGCAGTTGGCATCGCATACATATTATCTATTTTAGTCTTACAACAAACCTGAGTTAGGTGCTACAAGTATTGTTATCCCCATTCTATATTTTAAAACACTGAGGCTTATGGAGGACAACTGATCTGCTTCCAGATCTCCAATTCCACCACTGTATTTGACACACTGTGACTCTGAAAGATGATTGGACTTGTTTTGCATGACACCAGAGAGAATTACAAAGAATGAATGAAAGCTACAGAGAAGTGTATTTAAACCTGATCTAAAGAAAAAATAACAATTAGCATTCTTTCAAAGTAGAATTGGCTGCTGGGGTAGAAGGAAAAATATCCCTCACCAAAGACCTTCACACAAAAGCTATAGGATCATTGTTCTCAGATTTTTGGATAGGATATTTGCCAAGACACAAACGGAACCAGTTGTCCCCTAAGGTCCCCTCTAATGCTAAGATTATGGGATTCTGGGAAGCACAGACCTGCCTTATTCATTGAAATGACTTTTTTCTCTTAAAAAAAAAACACGAACCTCCAGATTAAAAACCTGGGGAAACTGCCAGAATTTGTTCTAAAATGTGCTTTGATTCCTACCCAAATTTTGAAAGCACAGCCATTCTTGAAGTCATCTTTTTATCTCCTCAGGGAAAATTTTGAACTTTTTGTTATGGAAACTGGGGCATGTCACATCTCATTTTATTGATCAAAGAATCCTATTCTGGTAGTAATATATCCATCCTGTGGAAGGTGAGAATAACACAAAGCATGGAGCATCAAATTTGAAAGTTTGGCAATAACCACTAAGGGGAAAGGAGTGAATGAAAGAGTTGGAAGGATAAGAAATAATATTAATGACTTTTTGTGTAGTTTTTACAACCATTATCTATATGAGCATAAAAACAACTTTGTGAAATATTATTAACAGAATTTTACAGAAGAGGAACCATAGCTCAGAGGATTTAACTAACATCGCATAACTAGTAAATCAGGTTGAGACTTGAACTCAGTTCTTTCTGCATCCAATTCCAGTATCTTTCACTACTGAATATGGCTAAATAACTGCATTTAGAGAATAATTTGTTTTCTGTGGCTAATGCCAATCAACTGTTAAAAATATTGCTTTGCTTCCTATAGAAAGCATTTTATGCTATATATACATTGGAATTCCCAGGATCCCTTTCCAACTATCCATGATTTGAGGGGGAAAGCAATTTCTTTTTTTTTAGGCAATCAGGGTTAAGTGACTTGCCAGGGCCACACAGCTAATAAATGTCTGAGGCCCAACTCAGGTCCTCCTGACTACTCTACCCACTGCACCACCTAGCTGCCCAAAAAGTGGATTATTTTAATATTTTAATAGCAATAATATTCATCTAAGGCATCTATAGCTGAATAAGCGGGCTCTCT
Source organism: Sminthopsis crassicaudata (assembly GCF_048593235.1). Classification (NCBI taxonomy): domain Eukaryota; kingdom Metazoa; phylum Chordata; class Mammalia; order Dasyuromorphia; family Dasyuridae; genus Sminthopsis; species Sminthopsis crassicaudata. The sequence continues at coordinate 148,673,940 of NC_133618.1, forward strand.
GAACTACATCCCCTACAACAGAGCCTATTGGAAGAAGGTCTTGAATTTAATAAACTAGTGTGCAGTGCACCCAAAGTAGAAATATTTCTCTGAGCACAAATTTTGAAAGAGGCTGAAAGCTATTGGAGGTGAAAGAGCCAGAGAGGGCAGCAAGAATGCCAGTGATATTTAGGCAAGGCCAAAAATGCAGAAACGACAGGAGACTCAAGAGCAAATAAGCCATGGCATCAAACGCAAATAGAAATGGATCTTTGTGGACCACAGATTGTCTAGAAACCACAGAGTGACATCATGCATTTTATACTTCTTTAAAATTGTTTTGTTAAACATTTCTCAATTACATTTTAATCTAATTCTGGTACACTCTGAGGTTTTGCTGTCAACTGGAGACCTCTAGTTTGACACGTGTATAGAATAAGAATTTCATCGCCTACAAGATTAAGCTTCTGCCCTGCACCAAGGCAGTGAAGTATGAGCTGGAATAGTTTAATTTTTGTCATTGAATCCCCAGCCCATAGCTAGGTGCCTGAAATAGAGCAGAAGCTTTAAAAGTGCTTGTTAATGATTGATTGACAGGAAACACTGCAGTGATTGCTGCTGCAGCTGGCCAACAACATCTGTTCAGAAGTTAGCAGCTTACTTTCCCTCTCTTGTTGCTTAAGTGGCTGAACATCTAGCAATGGTTGGCAAACATCTAAAAAGGAAATCAGTGATTACAAAAAGCCAATAGGGCTTCCTCAATAACTCATTATACTAGGCTATCATTTTCTTTTTGACAGGATTATTAAACTAGTAGATAAGGAACTGCTGCAGATATAATTTGCCTAGATTCTAGGCTTTGCCTAGATTCTAGTGAATAAAGTATCATAGGCAATACTTGCAATGAAATATAGATTAGATGAAAATACTATTAGAATTCAGAATTTGTTGAATGATAGGACTCAAATCAGTCAACAAGCACTTATTAGACAAAAAAATAAGCCCTTATTTCTCAAGGAACTTAAATTCTGATAGTCAAGGAACTCATTTTCTGATGGTGAAGACAAAATGTAAGTAACTAGGGGGATACAAAGTACACACAGAGCAGTAGAAGGAAAGAAATCTCAGTTGGAAGGCATTAGCAACTGCGTGGACCAAGCAAGGCCTTCTGCAAAAGTTGGAATTTGAGGAAAATCTTGAAAAAAAAGCAGGGGAAATAAGAGGCAGATTTAAGGAAGGAGAACACTCAGGCATGAGGGAAAAGCAGCACAAAAGCATAGAGAAAGAAATGATTGGACCCTTGTCTTTTCCCTGGATACTATCTCATGCAATGACCTCATCAGCTCCTCTGGGTTCAGTGATCGTGTCTAAGCAAATGATTACCATATCTATATTTATCCATTCCCTCTTCTGAGAGCCAATCTCACAACACCAACTGCTTTTTGTGGACCCCTTGAATTAGATGTGCCATATGCATCTGAAATGCAATGTATAATGTAATATGTAACCTCATCTTCCCCCTTTGAATTTCCCTATTAGTACACATACATATACATAGATGTGAACACACATATATAGTATATATAGCATTATATATATTTTATATATGGATTGGACTAGAGAGCTGCTTAAGGTTTCCAGATTCCTTCCATATTTCAAATTTTATATGTGTGTGTGCATTTGTGTGTGCACATGTACACACATGTTTATCAGGAAAAGATTTGATTGGCTAATCTGGAGACCAGGACACCTGGGGATGGTGCTTCTGCAAATGCCCTGTGGCAAATGACTTATATTCAGCTCTGGCTGTCATATAAAATCAACTTCTGCCTGCCCTCCCAGATTAATGTTGAGAGGAAATCACTTCTTTCAGAATGGATGCCAGAAAAGCTACTGCTTGATTTAGCCCTTTTTGTTTGTGTATTTTGCCATTTACTCTGAGTAATCTGTCTAGTTAAAAAAAAAAAAAAAACATTAATAGGGACTCTTGAACTGAGTTTTTTAGTGGATGCTGCTCCAAAATGTTCTTTAAATATTGGATAGCTTTCAGCAAGCCCACAAATGAGGAGAGCTCAAATCATATAATAACAATTAATATTTTTAAAACACTTTAGTAGGTTTTCCTCATATACAGTTAAAGTATTAGGCTCAAGATCCAATAAGCATTTGAATAGATATATTCATTGTAGATTTCTGTGTGTTAAGTCTAACAGTCATAAAATTCTCCTGGTCTAAACACTCTTCAACATAGACTCCATCCTTGATCTAGGCCTTAGACCACCCTTTTCTGATTATCTGTGACCCTCATTTCTTCATTTGTTTTCTTCCCCTCCCAACAGAATGCAAGATCCTTGAAGGCAAGGATACCTAGCATAGTACCTGGTGAATAGTCAATATTTAATAAGTGTTTCTTGACTGATTGATTTCAACAGAGGGAAAAAGCCAGTTTGTGCTCATTTCCTTAGGCAGGTAAAATATTAGACTTTTTACCAAGCAAATCCTTTGATAAATAATGTGAAGTATAACAACTTTGAAAGACTTTAGAACTCTGATCAAAGCAGTGACCAATCGTATTTCAAAAAGACTAATAATGAAGCATTTCTCTTGCTCTTGGTTCAGAGATAATGGACTAGAAATATAGGGATGCAAAATAAGATATATTTTCTTCAAACATGGCCAATGTGACTTTTTTGCTTGACTTCTATTGGGAAGGGGCAAGGTTATGAGTTAGAGGAGGAAGGGGGGAGAGAGAGAGAGAGAGAGAGAGAGAGAGAGAGAGAGAGAGAGAGAGAGAGAGAGAGAGAGAGACTGATAGACAGAGACAGAGAGGGAGATTGAGAGAGGGAGGAAGGGAGGGAGAAAGGAGGAGGAGGAGGAGGAGGAGGAAGAAGAAGAAGAAGAAGAAGAAGAAGAAGAAGAAGAAGAAGAAGAAGAAGAAGAAGAAGAAGAAGAAGAAGAAGAAGAAGAAGAAGAAGAAGAAGAAGAAGAAGAAGAAGAAAAGGAGGAGGAGGAAGAGAAGGAAGAGTAGGAAAAGGAAGCAAAGGAGAAAGGGAGGGAAGGAAGGAGGGAGGGAGGGAGGGAAAGAAAAGGCAGGAAAGGAGGGAAAGAAGACATATCAATAAAACTTTTTTAAATATCAAAAGAAAACAAAAGGAAATTCAGGAGACAAAAATAGCAATTTTGTTATTACTTTGTTAAATTTTATATTCATCTAAAATGTATGTAGCAAAAGTTTAGAGTTGCTATATCCTCCTTTTAATTTTATGTATATTTAAATATTTTGCTTGTTGATTATTAAGTTCACAAGTCTTAAAAAGAAAATGGATGGAAATGCATAGGCTTAAATCCTAAATATAAAGTCAATATCATAGGGTTAGGATGATGAATTCAGTAAAGGAGTAAAATGGAATAGTGAATTCAATTGAATTTAGATGGGAGTACGAGAGTGGCTTTCAGTGGGTGAAATATAGCCTGGATGAGTATGCACCAGTATCCATGAAATATTAAAAAGAGCCAGAGAAAGAGCTCCAGTGTATTAGTCAGAGAATTTAGATGGAAAGAAAAAGCTAAGAATCACATAGGATAAGAAAGGATGAATAGGCTACAATCAGGACTAATATAGTGATGAGTACCTATGTAGATGAGATCATGGATCCATTGAAGCATGTATAATATAAGACAACTGCAATTCAAAATAATTCTGAGATTTCATCTCACACAAAGCAAACTGACAATGATGATAAAAGGTATGAATAGTCAATATTTGAGGGGCTTTGAGAAAGTAGTCACAACCATACCAATACCACTGGTAGAACTAAGAATTAGTTTAAACATTCTGGAAAGCAATTGGAATCATTATGAAAACACATAAAATGTCTATAGCTTTGTATTCAAAGATCCTATGCTAGAAATATATCCCAAAAGAAGTCAAAGAAAGAGAAATCCCATATGCACAAAAATAGTCATAGCAACACACAATGTAATGGGTAAGAAATGGAAATGAAGTAGGTGACCATAAACCAGGAAATGATTAAGCAAATTGTGGTTCATGAATGTAATGGAATTTTACTGAGCTGTTTAACTATGAAGAATTTAGAAGGTATAGGAAAACTTCAATGCAAAGAGATAATAATCAGAACAGGAAAACATTATACATGACTGGAATATGTAAATGGAAAGAACAACAACAAAAAAACCTGAAAATTATGTGAGCAAGTCTTGAAAGAAGAAATGGGGAAATACTTCTCCTTTCCTTCTTTAAAAAGGATAAATATATCCTGTTGCATTTGGTTGAAAGTATTTAGTTTTGATGAATTGTTGTTGTTTGGGGGGGGGGGTGGTTGCCTTTTTTTTTTTTTTTTTTTTTTTACTCTTTGTTTTAAGGAATAACTTTCTGGGCAGAAGTGGGGAATATTTTTGAAAATAAACTTTACAGAAAAAAACTTTTTTAATTTTAAGAGGCTATCACAACTACCCAGAAACTGCCATCCTCAAGTCTATCCCCACCCCAAACCATTCTCTACACAACTGCCAAAATGATTTTTCTAAAATGAAGATCTGTCTACATTACACACCCATTTAAATTCTTGTATTTCCCTGATACCTCTAGGATCAAATAAAAACTCCTATCATTTAAAGTTTTTCAAAACCTGACCCTTTCCTATCTTTCCAGTTTTACATAACACATACTCCACAGATCAACCATGTTAATCTACTAAGTGTTTCTCAACCATCTCCCATGGAATATCCTCCATTCTCACCTTTCCCTGACTTCCTGATACCACTTTCTGCAAAAGGCCAGGGGACTTTTCCAGTCCCCCAGCTTCTAGCACCTTATCATTATTTTGTGTATATTTATGTAATTTGATCAATGGGGCTTTGCTGCTCATACCCAAATCACTTTAATCAAAACATCCAACTAGGTTTTGCTTCTGGGAAAATATAGCCCATGCCCTCTGAAAATATGAATGGAAGCAGCCTCTTTCCTTTGCCTGGGAGCCAGAACAGGCTTTACCTTTAAAACTACTGGCCTGGGAGAGTAGCTCTCTCTCTCTCCAGCAGGATCCAAGGGGAAAAGACCTATTCACCCAAAGTTTAGATATCATGAATTAAAGCAGGATGGGGGGAAGAATTACTTTCCTTCTCCCTTTAGACTTTATAGCCCTGAAAAATGGCTTTGGGGACTGTGTCTGTTTTGTTTGCCCTTTTTAGTCAAGTCCCTAGACCCTAGAGATAATCTTGAAGGCATGAGTCCAAGCCAGATGTTTTTGTAGCCCAGCAAGGAAGCCTTGAGAAGCCAGGAGGACTTCAGATTTGGAACTTGGAAGGAGCTTACTATATAGTAACTAAGTTCAAATCTTTCCTCCTGAGCTTGAGATGGTGTAAGGAAGAATTATATCCCTCCAGATTTGGGGGGAGAATGTTTGCGTGTTTTTTTCTTGCTATGCCTTTGAATTATACATGCCATTGTAAAAGCTAATATGACTTGCAGTACTTAAATGGAATGGGGTGCAAGAGACCCCCTGAAATTAGAACATGATCACTAGAGTCTTGAGAGGCTAGATACCCCCAGATTCCCTTAAGAATACTAGAAAACCTTGGAGGAATGTTGAAATGTAACAAATTTAGCTCTCAGGCAATCAGAGCAATATAAATTATATAACATATATCTTATTAGATATCAGCTCTGTGAAAGCAAAATATTTTTCCTTTGCTTTTTCAGTCTCAGTGCTTAGAACATAGAAAATGTTTTTAAAATGTTTTATTATTGATTGTTTGATTGATTTGGATGAAAGGTTGATCATAACCTATCTCAGAGTGTGATAATGTATATGGAAAAAATAGATGTGATACAAGAAATAGGATGTAGTCACTGATTAGATATAGAGATACCTTAGAATCTCTCATGGAATAATGGCTTTTAGGAGAGTTAAGGAAAAGAGACCAAGAAAAATAATGTATGTAAAGCACTTTGAAAAGCCACTGATAAAGGTAATCTATTATTTCATCAGGCAGATAAGGAAGCCACAAAACAAAGACACAGAATAGGAAAGAACAAGAGAAAGGAATGGCAGGGGAGAGAGAATGGAACATTGCAGTGCTTTGATTTGCATCCCTGCCTAGCTCATCCACCTATGTAAGGGTTACAGATTTAGCCCCAAAGAGTCTGTTCATGCTGTTTTCTCAAAAAGGATTGCTAGCGCTCCTCTCTGAGTCTCTGTTGCCATCTTGTGGAAAAAGCGGAAAATAACATGAAAAAATCATGGGTTGGGGGAAGGAGGCACTGGAGGAGTAACTAGATTTAAACTTGGAAATTGGCATTTGCCCAAGGGCAGCTTGTTATTGGGCAAAGGGAGGAAGAGATTAATGTACATCTTCTCCAAGATCCATATGTACAAAAATATTCATGGCAAATTGTTTTGTTATTGTTATAGTAAAGAGCTAGAAACTAAGGGGGTTCTTATCAACTAGGGAATAATAGAATAAATCAGATGTGAACTATCATAATGGATGTTACATAGTAAAAAAAAATGACACAAGGAACAGTTTCTAAAAAATCTGGGAAGATCTATATAAACTGATACATAATGAAAAGAGCAGAACCAGGAGGACAATTTATAGAATAACCATATTGTAAAGAAAAACTACCTTAAAATACTTCAGAACTCTAATCAACCCAAAGAATGAGTACATTTCCATAGGACTGATTTTGAAGCATCCCACCCACCTCCTGACAATAAGATAATGGACTCAAAATGTAAGAAGATGTAATAAGATACAATAATGGATTCGGTCAAAATGGGAATTTGTTTTACTTGATTATGCATATTTGTTATAATGGTTTGATTTTCTTTTTTCTTTTCAAAGTAAAGGGGAGGAGAGAAGGGGGTAGAGTGGGCAGGAAAAGGAGACAGAAAAAGAGTAGCTAAAGAAGAAAGAAACAAAGAAAGAAAAGAGGGTCATTAAAGAATTCTCTTTAATGCAAGGAAGAGAATGGGGGAAAATAACATGTTGAATTTATTATGTTTTTAAAGAAAATCAATCTATGCATAAGAGGTCCATAGTTTTATGTTCATCTTCTTTTTCTGTTCTGTTCTCTATAAGGAAATGCCATTTGATTTGGTGAATTAGTTCAAAATTTTGAAAAGAAAAAATAAAGAGTATCTTTTCAGCAATCATATGTTATTAAGGAAAAGGTAGAGGAAAAGAACTGAGCCTATTCCGTGCATAGAGCTTTAGCCTGGCAGGGCTTGTGATAAAAGGATATGACTGCAAGTTTGGGAAGCAACTTAAATGTCTCCTGGAATAAGTCAGACAGAAGAGGCCAAGAGGAACCAAGTTCTGGCCCAAACAAGCAGTGAAAATTGGTCCCTAGCCCAACTAGCTAATTCCCTCACCCAGTCAATCTGTTACCTTCTCAGCAGTTCAACCATTGGTTCAAAGGATTCTCAGAACACTGCTCACTGCCTGAGGAGGAAAGACATCCCTGAGATCAGTGTAAAGCTGAGAAGGGCTCTTCTCTGTTTATGATTGGCCTTGTGACTGTGGGTAGCCTTGAAGACAAAAGGTTAATAAAATGCTTAAAGAGATATCACCTATGTGATTCACAATCTTCAAGGCTGTGTCTTCCTGCCTTCCCAGTCTGAGTTTCCCTGCACGTGTTTTCTGCTTGTCAAACTTTCTTGGGGACTAAGAATGAGGGCAGGGGAAAATATGGTAAGGGAACTTTGGGAAGCAAGAGGTGTAACATTTCAGGAATCATGGGCCCTACAGGGGCCAAGCTAATTTGGGGAATGACTAATGCCTCCCAGAACCTCTCATCTCCTACTCATCCTCTGTTCTGGAAGAGGAATAGTGGATAATAGGAATACTTTAGTCTTAGAAAAAGAGAGGAGGAACATAAACTATTAAATGTTCAAGTATTCCTTGTGAAATTATTACAAGGAATGTCCATACTTATACTGTAGCAACTTACCCCTCACATGAGCAAGTAGAGCTCCTTAGTCTCAGAGCTGGCTTATTTACTCCAATCTGCCCTCACAAAACTGCCATGCTGGGTTCTCAGGCTAGAACCACCACAAGGTTACATGAAAATTTTTTCACGGCCTTGTTCTGTGTATTCCCACAGAATACACCCCCCCACCTCACCTCTTTAACTCTTGAATTACCACTGATATACTTTCATTTATATAAAACAACTACTCAAAACGATAACACTTTCAAATCTTTAACTACTTAATTAGCAATAAAGTAAAAGAACAGTAACATCACTATTTTTTAAAACAAATGCAAAAATAATAAAATACCTCACAATCCACATACTCTTCTGTGAATGTATAATGAATTATATATGAGAGAAAGTGTACACCCACTCAAAGAAGCCTGTCAGGGAAATTCATAAAGAAGGAAAATCCATGCATTCAGGGTAACTCACAAATCTGAATTGCAAGCTTCAAAGGCATTAGTCATTTAGGAACATCTGCCCCATACAAAGCTGCTTTTCTGCTTATCTTCTGGTAGTTCTTGCTCTCTAGCTGTTTAAATTGTCTCTTCCATTCTCAAACTGAGATCGAATTTTCCATCTTTTTGCAATTTATCATCACATACCCTTTTTAAAAAACTTTATTAATTTATTTATTTTTAATATGCATTGTTCTATGAATCATGTTGGGAGAGAAAAATCAGAGCAAAAGAGAAAAACCACAGGAAAGATGAAAAAAAAAACAGAAAAAAAGAAGTGAACATAGCATGTGGTGATTTATATTCAGTCTCCTTTTTCTGTTCTTTTTCTGGATGCAGATGGCATTTTCTATCCAAAGTCTATTGGGACTGCTTAGATCACTGAACCACTGAGAAGAACCAAGTGTTTTATAGTTGATCATCACACATTCTTGTTATTATTGGGTACAAGGTATTCACTCAGCATCAGTTCATGTAAACCTTCCCAGGCCTTTCTAAAGTCAATTACCTACCTTCATGCATCACAAGTTCCCCAATTGATGGGTATCTACTCATTTTCCAATTATTTGTTACCACAAAAAGAGCTGCTACAAACACTTTTGCACATGTGGGTCTTTTTTCCTCCTTTATTATTTCCTTGGAAAACAGACTCAGTAATGGCACTATTGGATCACAGTTTTATAATCCTTAGGGCATAGTTTCAGATTGCTTTCCTGAATGGTTGGATCATTTCACAACTCCACCAACAATGCATTAGTGTCCTAATTTTCCCACATTCTTTCCAACATTATCTTTTCCTGTCATCTTAGCCAATCTGAGAGGTATGAGAATACTTGAGGGTTGTTTTAATTTGCATTTCTCTGATCAATAGTGACTTATAACATTTTTTCATATAACTATAGATGACTTTAATTTCACCATCTGAAAGTTGTTCATGTCCTTTGACCATTTATCAATTGGGGAGTGATTTGGATTCTTATAAATTTATCACATACCCTTAAATAGGTGTTGGGAAAGTATAATACTATTGAATTGGCTACCAGTTCCTTTTAAATCAGCAAACTGCAAAGCTCATCAGACTACCAATCTCTGAGCCACACTGGCCAGACCAGGCCACAGTGACTCATCAGGGTGCTTCATTGATCAGTTGAGTTGTAGTAAAGCAGAGCTCAGAGAAAGACAGTTCAGAATGACTATTGAATAAAGCAAGAAAATTTTCACTCATTTTAATTCTACATTGTCCAATCGAATTTCATTATCTTTTACCCAATAAAACAGCTCCATCACCTCTTTCCTTTTTATTATTTTTCTTCTCGAACTAAAAAGGGGCAGCAAAGGGAAAGGGGAGAAAAGAGGCAGATTCTCAGAATCAATAATATTCCAGGATCAATGACATCCCTCCCCATTACTGGCCCATTTCATGCTGCTTATCCTGAGCACATTTACTTGCCTCAGTTGCAAAAATTCTTCTGCCTGCATTTTCTTTCTGTCTCTTTTCTCTAGCTGTATTTTCTTTACTGCTCTCTCTACCTATAGTCTATTTAAATAAGGTAAGTTTGAAATTAGAGTAGACTGGCTTCTCCAGTCATTTCAATAAAATTTATACAAGTTGGCATTAAGGGAAAGAACACTGGACTTAGAGTCATGAGACTGCTACCCAGCAATGTGCTGGTAAACATTTAACGGCTGGCTCTCTGAACAAAAGTCAATAAAAAGCTCAGCTTTACTAAAGGCTATTTTCTTCACATTTATTTGAATTTTTACATAAGATAAACAAAATGTTTTTTCTCCTCACAACAATCCTATGTGACATTATATGTGAACTAGAGCCCATTTATTGCTCTATTCTGTGCCTCAAGAATCTCTGTGTATGGAAGAAAGAATCTGCTTTCCTTGCTTAATTAAAGCTATGTATCTGCAATAGCTTACATGCTCAAATTCTATACTGTTGCCTGTGTTCTCACTGTCAAGGGGTTCTTTTCACAGATGGCAACAGCCTCTAACAAGCCTCTCTCTATCCCTTTGAATTCCAGATTACATATCTATCAGAACACAACAAGGAAGTACTTCCATCCTCCCCTTCTTCCCACCCTATTCCCAAATATCTCGTCTTTCTCCCACGACTTCTCTCTTTTTCATCTTTCTCTTGAAATATGTATGCTAATTTCACCTTCAAAGTGTCTGCTCCTTCTTCATTATCCTCAAGACTGAGCTCTTGCTCTCCGCTGATTATACTAATTAATCAGGAATTAATTCAGCACCAAAATTATTTCCTGTAATTATTAAATGTGTTCCTCCATATCTTTTGGAGTAAGTGGGCCTGGGTTCAAACTCTACCACACTTTCTGTGTGATCTTCTATAAAATGATGGAGCCAATATAGTGATTCAAGATAATTTTCAATAGACATGATAGAAAATGTCTTCCACATCCAGAGAAAGAACTATGGAAACAATGCAGATTGAAGCAAGTGTTTTCACCCTTTTTTTTTTCTTCCTCTTCTTTCTTGTAGTTTTTTCCATTTGTTTTGATTTTTTCTTTCACAACATGATTAATATGTAAATGTATTTAAAATGATTATATATGTATAACCAATATCAGATTATTTACTGTCTTGTGGGGGAAGAAGGAAGGAAGGGAGGGAGAAAAAAATATTGCAACTCAAAATCTTACAAAAGTGGATGTTGAAAACTATCTTTACATGCAATTGGAGAAAAAATAAAATACTATTAAATGAAAAAATATAAAATAAAATTTAAAATGTTGAGGACAGACCTCTGATGACCTCTGGGGTCTCTTATCTCCAGTGCTATGATCTCAGAACTAGTGCAGGGCCTGGCTGCCTGCAGGTATATGCTGAAGAGCTGGTGATATCCAAAACTGGGAGCACTGTGGGACTGAGGAAATAAGAAACTAGATATGCCTCTTATTGAAAGGCTTCTTCTTCTCCTAGGCCATAGGGCTCTATAGCAGCTGCAAAGGGAAGCAAATGCTTTATTCCTTGGCAGGAAAGACACTTAGGAGTGAGTGTCAAGAGAGCAGCTTCAGAACTGGTATATTTAGATATGTGTTTGTTTGGGAGACCAGCCCAGGATTTATATCTGGGGAAGAAAGGGATGAGTGACATGAACATGGGTATGATCTGGGGGTGTACTAATGCAAGGACCTAACACAATATCTGGCACATAGTAAGTGCTTAATAAATGTTAATTAGCAGATTATTGGTTGTAAAGTGAAAATATAAACTGATTCAACAAAGAGAAGATCTAATTCAGTTCCAATTGATCAATGATGGACAGAATCAGCTACACCCAGAGAAGGAACACTGGGAAATGAGTGTAAACTGTTTGCACTTTTGGTTTTCTTCCCATTATTTTACCTTCTGAATCCAATTCTTCCTGTGCAACAAGTAATTCGGTTCTGCACACATATATTGTATCTAGGATATACTGTAACATATTTAACATGTATGGGATTTCCTGCCATCTAGAGGAGGGGGTGGAGGGAGGGAGGGGAAAATTCAGAATAGAAGTGAGTGCAAGGGATAATGTTGTAAAAAATTACCCATGCGACCTGTATGTGCCAAAATGTTTGTGGCAGCCTTTTTGTAGTGGCTAGAAACTGGAAGATGAACGGATGTCCATCAATTGGAGAATGGTTGGGTAAATTATGGTATATGAAGGTTATGGAATATTATTGCTCTGTAAGAAATGACCAGCAGGAGGAAGACAGAGAGGCTTGGAGAGACTTACACCAACTGATGCTGAGTGAAACGAGCAGAACTAGGAGATCATTATACACTTCAACAACAATACTGTATGAGGATGTATTCTGATGGAAGTGGAGATCTTCGACAAAGAGAAGATCTAATCCAATTCCAATTGACAAAATCAGCTACACCCAGAAAAGGAACACTGGGAAATGAGTGTAAACTGTGAGCGTTTTTTTTTTTCTTCCCAGATTATTTTTACCTTCCAAATACAATTCTTCCTTTGCAACAACAACAACAAAATTCGGTTCTGCACATATATATTGTACCTAGGATATACTATAACATATTTAATATATATGGGAATGCCTGCCATCTAGGGGAGGCGGTGGAGGGAAGGAGGGGAAAAATTCAGAACAGAAGGGAGTACAAGGGATAATGTTGTAAAAAAAAAAAATTACCTATGCATATGTACTGTCAAAAAAATGTTATAATTATAAAATTAATAAAAAATTACCCATGCAATGTACTGTCAAAAAGTTATAATTTTAAAATTAATAAAATAAAATAAGATTAAAGAAAGTTTAAAAACAGCAAATATATATATATATATATATATATATATATATATATATATATATATATATATATATATATAGAGAGAGAGAGAGAGAGAGAGAGAGAGAGAGAGAGAGAGAGAGACTGAAAGTTTATACAGAGCCTGAGAGCCTTTATAGAATATTGGGAACTTGGTGGTGTATCAATAACTATGATGAAAGGCCATTAAGATTAGATTCTATTTAATATAATGTCTAAATCATTGGGCTTCTGAATGAATGAAGTATTTATTAAATGTTTACTATGTACAAAGCACTATGCTAACACTGGAGATGTAAACAGAAAAATAACACAGCTCCTTGAGTACAAGGAGCTTACATTAAAATGAAAATCATCTGTGTAGATTTTAACTGTAAATCAGATGGAGGTAAGAGCTAGAAAGATCTTCAGAGCCCATCCAATCCAATTCCTTTATTTTATAGATAAGACCCCAGTGAGGTTAAAAATAGCCATGTTCACACTAATAGAGTCAAGTAGTCTTGAGGTTTCAGACAGATAGTAATAGCCTGGCACATAATAGATGTTTATTAATTCTCTCTATTGCTTTATAATTTTGAAGCATTTATTGATACCAAGGATTTTGACCTCTAGAATTTTCTTTTCTTGTTCTTTCATAGCTGTCACTGCTGAGAAGGCTGGAACTGCTGAGTTTTCTCTTGAGTTCTGTTCTAAAAGAAAGAATGTCTGGAAGACTTTGAGCTGATCTAAAGCACCAGGCAGCTAGATAGTACAGTAATAGAGTGCCAGCCCTGGTGTCAGGAGGACTTGATTTCAGATGCAACTATATGACTCTCAGTTCTAAATAAGCTGAGCGAAATGGAAAATACTTCAATATCTTTGCCAAGAAAAGCCCAATTGGGGTCATGAAGAGTCAGACTTTGAAATGATTCAATAATAAAAAAAAGTACCAAACGCCATAAGAGGCAGGAGACTGAGTTGCTGTTCCCAAGAAGGTCTTATCTCCATATCTACAGGCACTATATCTCTCAAGGAGAAATTTTCCAGTCTGGAAAATCTCTATGTTCCAATTTTCCCCTTTTGTGGAAGAGACATCTGGGCCTCTGATCAAAAAAACAGGGAGTCTGGAGACCCTTGAGGCTGTCACAGAAAACAAACAGATTCCACTGTCCATTTCCCAACCAGGATCCTGTCTCCTCTTTATCAAACCCAGTGGAACAAAGCAGATTCATTGGCACTCCCATCAGGTTGGGATTCATCACCTGAGATCTCATTCCAGGCCTGGGACAAAAGTGGAAGGCCAGTACAATACTTTCATCTCGCACAAGTGAAACCCAGTCCAGACAGACTACATGATCAGGCTGACCCAGAAACCTCATTTTCCTGAATGTGGGCACTAGTCACCAGTGAAATGCTCAAAGACAAGAAAAGGCACAGAAACAGCTTTCTAAGCAACCAAGCTTCAGAAGGAAAAACAGCCTCTGAAATAAGGAAAGAAGATGTTTTAATTAAATGATCTGCTTCAGTCAATGCTTACTATGTGCCAGGTAGTTAACAATTATTATCTGATCCTCACAACAACACTGGAAGGCAGGTGCTATTATCTTTTTTAAAATAAAGCTTTTTATTTTAAAAACATATGCATGAATAATTTGACAACATTGATCTTTGCATAGCCTTGTAGTTTCAGGTTCCTCCTCCTTCCCCCCCACTCCCTCCCCAGATGGCAAGCAATTCAATATATGTTAAACAAGTAAAAATATATGTTAAATCCAATATGTACAAACATATTTATACAATTCTCTTACTACACAAGAGAAATCAGATACAAAAAATAAAGTAAATAAGTAAGAAAACAAATGCAAACAAACAACAACAGAAAGAGTGAGAATGTTGTGTTCTACACTCAGTTCCCACAGTCCTCTCTCTGGATGTAGATAGCTCTCTCCATCACAAGACCATTGGAACTGGCCTCAATCATTTCATTGTTGGAAAGAGTCACGTTCATCAGAATTGATTGTTGTATAATACTGATGTTGTTGTATACAATGATCTCCTAGTTCTGTTCGTGGGTGCTATTATCACCCCCATTTTGCAGATGAGGAAGCTGAGACAAACAAAGGTTAAGCCTCAGAGCTTCAGTTGCAAGTCTGTATGTATGATTATAAGAACTTCTCTCCAGACTTAAATAAACTGATGCAAAGTAAAGTAGAACCAGGAGAATGCTGAACACAGTAACAGCAATATTGTATGATGACCAACTGTGAATGATTAGCTATTCTCAACAACACAATATTCCAAGGCAATCCCAAAGGATTCATGATAAAAAAAAAAAAATGCTCCATCTCCAGAGAAAGATCTGATGGCAAGTAAATAAAGACCAAAGCATGCTATTTTGTACTTGCTTGCTCTCCTTTTTTATAGTTTGAGTTTTCTTCCACAAAATATGTTTTACATGATTACATATGTATAATCTGTATCAGATTGCTTACCATTTCTGGGAAGGAGCAGAGGAAGAAAAGGATAGAATTTGGAACTTAAAAAATTTTTAAAGAATATTAGAAATGGTTTCACATGTAAAAACTTCTTGTCATTCAAAATATTCAATTTCTCCATCCCATCCAAAATTTTCACCAGAATTTGCTAATCAAAATCAGTTTTAAAAAAAGCAACCCAATCACTCAACTGACCATTAACGAATAATGTTGATTAAAACATTAAATTAGGGCTCAGCATAGAATTTGGGTGTAGCGAGCTGTCGTCTCTAGAAGCTGCCGGATCACTCTCTGGGAAGAGATCTGCTGTGTCTTCTACTCAAATCTCTCCGACAGATTCTTCTTCCTGTAACGAACCGTTGTCTCCAGGCAGTTGCTGTTAACTCTTGTCCAGAGAAGTGACTTCCCTTCCTGCAGAGAGCCCCGTCAAGCCTGATGCAATGCAGAGTCTTCTTCTATCTCTGGGTGTCCTCTCTTTTATTCTCCCAGAGAATGGGCGTGGGATAATGCAAAGGCTTCTGGGAAGAACCACTTCAGCCAATGAGCTTGCTCCTTCTATCAAGTCAACCTGAGTTCTCACCTTGTAATTGTCCAATCTGAATTCTCACCTTGTCACTATCCAGACAACCTGAGTTCTCACCTAGTAATCCTAACATTTGGGCAAGGGAGGAAGGTAAACGTTCTTTCCTGTGTATAACATGTTCTGGGATAATTATCCCAACTTCCCTTCAGACTTGCATGCCATGCCCCAGGTGCTGGGACTATTTCTCCCAAGGGCTCTGGAGGTAACTGAGAAGTTACTATCATTAATGAGCCATGCAGGGGGACTTCTCACTATCATGGAGAAACAAATATAGGCTCTGACTTCTGGTCAGTTAACATCTTCCCAAAGTCACTTAACCAAGTATCATTAATTGGCTTTTACAAAGGGATAGACTGTGAAGGTAGAGAGCCAAAATTCTCTTGAACTTTCTCTTGAAGTGGGAGGTACACTCTCCCCTCTACACACTCATTTAGTCCCTATAGAAAGCAAACTCAAAATGTGGTGACAAAATATAAAATAATTCCATAAAGAGGGTGGTGGGTTGCTTTGGGAGTCTCTTTCTCTCTTTGAGGAAATTCAACTAGATTTAATTGGTTCCTTGCTGCTCAAGTCTATTGTTCCCCAGGATTGTTGTATGCATTCACAAAATCTGTGATTCTGGGGGTAGAAAGGATATCAGATGGCTTCAGTAGATATATAATCTTGCAAGTTGTCTGGGTGCTCCCCTTGATGGATCCCCCACTCTCAGTGCTTTTACCTCAAGGCATTCATTCTCCCAAGTTCAAAAAAGAAAGATACCAGGAATAAAAACGCCAGAGGCTTTCATGAACACATGAAGTTGGGTGGGAAGGCAAAGCACCTGAAGGTGATGCTCTTCCCCCAGCCCATGGACTTACATCAATTTTTCCTCTTCAAAAACCATTAGGGAAGAGAAGTCTGCTTGAATCATTTGCATTCACACTTTATTCTGACCAAGCAGAAGATCTGACAGGGAAAAGTCAGAAGATACCTATGGATGCTCTGAAATCAGGGGAAGTATCTTTTCATTACCCTCACTCTATTCTACATGGATTAGAATCTAGACAGACCCTGATGTTGGGAAAGATGGAAGGCAAAAGGAAGAGGGAATGGCAGAGATAATGTCATGAAAACAGTGAACGTGAACTTGAACAGACTTAGACAGCGGAGGACAGAAGGACCTGAGCATGCGATGGTCCATGGGGTCACAAAGAGTTGGATATAACTGAAACGAGTGAATGACAATAAATGAAGAATGAATCCAGGTTTTGTGGTCCCAAATCCAATACTCATTCCCTCCGCCAAGCTGCAACTCCATATGTGCCACATATGGCGCAGGGATGTATATGTTTGTATATATTGTCAACACCTCTTGCGATTTCATGTGGCTTTATTTTTAAACCTTTTGAAATAGAAAAGAATTACATTAAAAATAATGGTGCCATCATCCCCACCAAGAGTGGGCACCTAGCAACCTGTAGTATCTCAGATCACCATTGATCATTATTTCACATTTCACATTAAGGTTTATTTTACACATATAATATAATGATCAGTTTATGTAACCTCATTATGGACTCCAAGGTAATATAAGAAAAATAACTAAGAGGAGATTTTTAGCAGTCCCCCTTCTGTTCTCTGTCTAGGAAGGGGTAGCCATGCCCTTATTTTTTCCAGGGCAAGTCGATCTAGCTGATTACTCCCTGCTCCCTCAGCTTCAGTCTGGCCTCTATTTCCCACACATTTGGTACCACTTACTTCTAGCTCACATTCTTCTTTCTAGAAGGGCACTGCTACTGTTGGAGTTCACCTCCCTCTGAGGCCCGAGAAAAAGCAGGGATTAAGGTCAAGAAAAACCAGAATCCTTGCAGGAATCTCTGACGGCAGCTTTTCCTCTAGTTGTACAGCTGGGGTGCCTACCTGTAGGCTCACAATCAGAACTAGCCAGGAGCTTCCAGGCCTTCATCTCTGGCACCAAAATATGTGGGAGCCAGCAAACCACCACAAGCTGACCTGCCCACTCGCTCATTCACCCTTTCTCTGATCAGTTGTTCCTTCCTACCAGGTGCTACCATCCTCGAGGGCCCTTACCATAAGAGACAGTCAGGTGAAAAGTCTAAAGGTGGCAGCGGGGTAGTGAGGGGAGTGCCAGCTTCTGGCCCTGTGAGCCATTGATTACTGAGGAGCAGTCAGCCTTGGAGAGGATTCCAGGAGACAGACTATCTTTGGAAAGAAGTTAAGTTTCAGTCGTCACTAGGTTCATCTTCCATCATCCCCAATAAGTTCAGCGCCTGACTCAGTCTTCTCCATTCCCTTTAATCACTGTAGCTCCCCAGTTCCCCAACATTCATGAACTCTTTCTCATTCATCAGTCACACCCAGGAGTGACCATATGCTTCTCTCTGCCCCGCCCCAACACACACAACTACACTGAATTTGCCTCAGGAGCAGAGTTCCTAGGTCATCCAAGACCTCACAGGACCTTGTTTTCATGTAGAAAACAGGGATAATGGAGGGCTGCATTTGGGGGAATCCCATTCTTAGCATCACGCCACGCTCCATGAATTATCTATGCCTCCAGTGCCATTTGGATAAAGGGAAAGAACATTAGTTCCACCATTCCTTCTCTTACTCTGGGGTAGCCCAATACCATACTACTCAAGAAGCATCAAGAAAGAGACCCCTCCCTGCAGCTTTTCTGAGATAGGTTGGTCAGATTTGGCTTCTCCAAAAAAAAGGGTGTGGGAAAATATCATCAGAAACAGCCTTAGTAATCAATGAATCCGGAGATATAGTTTTTGGGTACCACAAGTATTGTGCCATCTGTTTGCATTTTTATCTGGCCTCTACTGACTCACTCCTTCCCTCCTCTCCTGGCTCTGCTCTGATTCTTCCAGTTTCTCCATTCCCCATCAGCCTTTTTATCCTAGAAGGTGTCTCTTCCTGAGACCTTCTCACCCTGAAAGAACCCTCTGCTCTGCAACTTCCTCCTCTGATTGAGGGGCTCCCCCAAAAGCCCTCCTTTCTAAAGATGCATCCAGACCAGCTTCGCACTCACTCCACCCCTGACTCTCCAGATTTCTCCTTAAGCAGGTACCTTCTCCCTTCCAACCATCCAATCTTCACTTCCCAGCTCCCTTTGCCTTCCCTGTAAGAATTTAAGGTCCTTGGGGACAAGGTATTTCTTTTTGCCTGTATTTGTGTATGCTCACCCCTTAGTATGGTTCCTAGTACAGTTTCAGGAAAGCTTGTTGGCTTGGCTTCTGATCTTTGGGCATAGGTATATGGAGGTTTCTTAACTCATGTTTGGTGCATTGGTAAACTCGGTATACAAGTAGCTTATTCTGAACATCAGGTTCAAGGTAGGACCTGACCAGCTAAGTACTGGTTGAATGACACATTTTCTCCCCTTTTTCTACCCCCAACTCCCACAAATAATTAGGACATAATACTGGGAGTCAAATGGCTACAGAACAAACACATCTCTTTGCTATAACTTTTGATCTTTATATTGATAAATTCACCTAAAGAGAATTTTGAGCTAAAAATGACATTTCCCCCCTGAATTCTTATTCTTTGAACTAGCAAAGTTGCCCACTTTTCACAGATGAATTTGACTAATCAGAAGTTGAGACCAAAGATCATCTTAAATTTTCACAATATTTAGAACTTAAAAAGACCATAAAATTCACCCACCCAGACCCTCAGAAAACTGAAGCCCAAAATAGTTAGTTCAAAGGTCTCAAAGCCGATAAGCAGCAGAAGTCCTCAAAGTGATTGGGAATGGGTCAGTTAAAGATGGATGGATGGATTTAGCCCTTGTCAGAAATGAAAGCCCGTGATCAACTTATTCAATTTCATATTTGCAAAAAAACATTAAATCTGTAAATCTTCTTTCTCCAGGGATAGACAATGCAAGTCCGTTTCAACTTTGTGGACTATATCCTTTTCCCTCCAAAAAGTCTATCCCTGACTATCCTAAGGGTATTCATATAATCTCACTTCCTGGCCTCCAGGGACCTATGAAGGAATCCATTATGATTTACTTTAGTTCTTACCTCACCCCACTTAAAATGTAGAGATGAACACTGTCAGGCCAGTTACAGAGATAGCAGAAAGTTCTCCAGTGCTTACGCACTGCTCCAAATTCACAGTCGGTCATTGAACAATAACATTTCTGGTACAATGGTTTCTTGGCTCTGCAACTTCTCTTTGTATCAGTTCATATAAGTCTTCCCAGGTTTTTCTGAAACCATTATGCTTGTCATTTATGGCACAACAGTGTCCCAACCATATATCACAATTTGTTCAGTCTTTTCCTAAAGTATGAGCATTCCCTCAATATCCATTTTTGCTACCACTAAAAGAGCTGCTATCAATATTTTTTGTAGTTCTTTTCCTTTTTCTTGATCTCTTTAGAATACAAACTTAGTAGTGGCATTTCTAGGTCAAAGGATATGAAGTTTTACAGTCCCATAGGCACAAATCTAAACTGCTCTCCAAAATGGTTAAATCACTTCATAATTCTACCAACAGAAGTAAATTAGTGCTACAATTCTTCCATACTCCTCCCAACATTTGTCATTTTCCTTTTTTGTCATGCTAGTCAATCTGATAGGTGTGAGGTAGTAACCCAGTTGTTTGAATTTGCATTTCTCTAAATATTAGATCAATTTTCATATGACTACAGCTTTAATTTCTTCAGAAAAATGCCTGTTCATATCATTTGACCATTAATTGGAAAATAACTCATATTTTTGTAAATTTAGCCTAATTCCCTATGTAGTTGAGAAATAATACCTTTATCAGAAAAACTTACTGCAAAAAAATTTTTCCCCAGTTTCCTGCTTTCCAATCTTGGCTGCATTCCTTTTGCTTATGCAAAACTTTTAAAATTTCATGTAATAAGAATTTTTCCCCTATCCATAGATCAGACAGGTAATCTATTTCATGCTCCATTAATTTGCTTGTAATATTAAACATTGATACCTAAATCACATATCCATTTTAGCCTACCCAAGTTATATTTCTCCAAGTTATGTCTTTATATAGTATGAAAAGCAAAATGTGTAAAGTGTGAAAAATTGTGTTTATAGTTCCTGCATTTATCTTGGCAGGTAGACTCCGAAGTATTTTAGGTTGTCTGCAGGTTATTTTAAAAGGAAATTATCTCTTCCTGATAAGTTTTGTTGGTACAGAAATGCTAATGATTAATGTAGATTTATCTTATAACTCTGTTGAAGTTGTTTAGTGTTTCAATTTGTTTTTTAGTTAAATCTCTAAATATATCATCTGCAAAGAAAGTTTTGTTTTCTCATTTCCTATTCTAATTTCTTCATTTTCCCCCCTTCTCTTATTGCTACAACTAGTATTTCTAGTATACTATTGAATAAAAGTGGTGATAATGGACATCCTTGGCTCACCCCTAATCTTACTGGGAAAGACTCTTAGAAAGGCTCTTAGACCCAGTATAGATGTTTGGTCTTGGTTTTAGATGGATATTATCATTTTTAGAAAGGTTCAATTGATTCCCATACTTTCTAATGTTTTAATAGAAATAAATGCTGTATTTTGACAAAAGCCTTTTCTTTATTGATATAATCATTTTTGTTGGCTTTGTTACTAAAATAGTCAAGTGTGCTGATAATTTTCCTAATAGTGAACCAGCCCTGCATTGCTGATATAAATCCCACCTAGTTGTAGCATATGATCTTTGTGATACATTGTAATCTCGTTGGTAATATTTTATTTTAAAAATTTGAAACATCATTTACTAGGGTAATTGGTCCATAGTTTTCCTTCTCCATTTTTGTTCTTCCTGGTTTAAATATATGTGTCATAAAAAGAAATATGGGGGCAGCTAGGTGGCATAATGGATAGAGCACCAGCCCTGAAGTCAGGAGGACCTGAGCTCAAATTTGGTCTCGGCCACTTTTAATATTTCCTAGCTGTGTGACCCTGGACAAGTCATTTAACCCCAATTACCTGGGGCGGGGGGGGGGGGAGAGATGAAAAGGAAATATGATATGCCTATATTTCCAAATAATTTATATAGTACTGGAATTAATTTTCTTTAAATGTTTGGGAGAATTCACTCATGGACCCATCTGATACTGGGGACTTTTTTTTTTCTTAGGGAGTTCATTGATGACTTTTTAAATTTTTTTTTCAAAAGAGAATCATTTAAATATTATATCTTTTGCATTAATCTGGACCATTTATATTTGTGTAAATATCCATTTCACTTAAATTATCAGAATGATTTGCACAGTCTTATAGGTAGGTAAAACAAAAGTCAAGATTTAAACCAAAGTCCTTTCTATGTCCTCCACTAGATAAAAGACCCAAAAATCCCAGAAGATCTTTCCCAATATAAAGGAATTCAAATTTATTGTAATTTATATCTTTTATCATGTTCTTTGGGGACAAAAACAACCAACATTTCCTACCCTTTGAGAAAGTTTCCAATTTTTGGCTAGCTTTCATCTCAGGTCTACAAAATGCCCTGAAGTATATATAGTCAAAATACCTCAAGCAGGGCACAGACCAGCCTGCGTCAGAATAGCATGTGCTTCTCATTTTTCTACTTGGAATCATTCCCTCAGATTCCATGAAGATTGCCACTAGATGGTGCACCTGTTCATTTTGGTTATGACATCCACTCCACTTCCAGTCAATTTTTTTAAACATTGTTTACCCAAGTACATACAATAATGTGATCTGCAATTACAATCATTTTTTAATGAAGGATTTTAAGAAATAATTATAAAAGAATAGACCATGAAACCTAACAGTATATGCATCTGGGATTTCATCTCCACTTGTTCTACCTCTAATTTTTTTTTTACTCAAATTTAGAATTAAATTTTGACATTTTTTAGGTTATAAATCCCCAGAGCTTGTAGCCCTACTAAGTTCCAGAGCTTGTTTCTGGCCTATAAGCCAAAATTTGTCCCTAGTACTTAGTCCTAATGGAGTAATGTTATTTTATGCCACATTGGGACATGCAAAATTTTTTAGGGGCCTTTAGAAACCATGAGCCCATTCTTTCTTAAATCAATAAAAAGAAAAGCTGGCACTTTTCCAGAATCTGAGTTCCCTACTTATATTCCTGTCCTAATCAGAAAGTAGATGTCTTCAAACAAAAGAAAAATTTCGTTTTAACTATTACACAACTTCCACGTTTTCCTTTTTGTGAATAGTTATTTTAAAGGCAGGCTCAAAAGCTCACTCCTTCCTTTTTAACCACTTCTTTTCTGCAACCTAGAGGCTATCAGTCAATAACCAAATATTGACGGTTTATTTTCTAAACCCTGAATTTAGAAAACCATTAGCTTTTAATCCAATTAATCTTGCTGGCTTATTTAAATCTAGTTAAAAGCTTCAGAACTTTGGTAGGCTTAACCTTCTTCTCTAAGCCTCTTTCCTCACTTGTGAAATATTTTAAAGATCCAACTGAGAGAATCTGTAAAACATTTTGAGAACCATAAACACCTGTAAAAGTTTCACTATTGTTTTCACAATACAAAAAAGTAGAACTCAATGATCTTTTAAAACCCTTCCAACTATCAACAAACTTTTTACATTGTTTTAAATATAGCAGATTAAAAATGTATATATTGTTTTCTCCACATATTAATGTTTTCCTAGGATTAGGTTTGAACTAAACTAGAGTCAATTACCTCTATTGCCACATTATTACTATTGTTTACTTCATTTCAAACTTTTCTTTAACCATATCCCACTCTCAAGATACTTTCACATTTCCTACTTTATAACTGGATATTATCTCAGAAGCAGTTTGGCACAGGGGACAGAACACTAGATGTGGACCAGAAAGACCAAATTTAAATCCCAATTCAGACACTTATTATATGGGCAAGTTACTTAGCATCTGAGCTTCAACTTAATCACATATAAAAAGGGATTAATAGCATCTACCTCATAAGATTATTGTGAGGATCAAATGTATATAAAGGTGCTTTTTAAACCTTAGAGAATTTTAAGAGAACAAATATTGTTATTTAGGGCTTCATATTCCTTTAATTTCCCTTAGTAAACATTTCTGTTCTATACACCAGATCAACGCATAAGATTTGGGGGTATATAAGACATCCACTTTGCATATTAGTTAAGAATGAAAAGATCTGTTATTATGACACTGTCTGGCATGATTTCTGTACTGGGCCCACAGTTAACTATAATCATGGCAAATATTAGTGGCCCAGTAGACTAGCCTTTAAGGTTGGTCCTTCTGCTCTGCCTGGAGAGGTCAAGCTCAGCCAAAGACCTGATGATTACAGCTATAAGACATTCATAATTTTCTCTTCAAGAGGAATTCTCTGATGCTCAGGATAGTTATGATAAAGATTATTTCAACCACAGTGCAAACTCTTTGAGAATAATAATAAAATGGGATAGCCTGACCATATAGAGATGATGCCCTGTGTCACCATGGCCTTATTTTTTTCTTCTATCATCCAGGGGGGTTAAAAGGGAGAAGAAAAAAACCTATCCTATAGTTAACTGTGTTTCTCTATTTTCCTTTCTCTGAGAGTACTTTTTTCCTACTTTGTCCACTCTAGCCCAGCACATAAGAAGTTCAAACACACAAGAAAATTACATCAAATTCTGCAATACGACCCAGTACAGCTGAGGCAAATCACAAAAAAATTTTCAAGCTACTCATCTAGGAAGCATTTAAATTATCAGAAAGTTCTTATTCTTTATTCCCTTCCTTTCTAATCTGCAAGTCTTGCTATTGGAAGCAATGCTTGCTATTGGTCTCCAAGCTTTAGGGTTACAATTCTTTTATTAATCTTTCCTGATTCTTAATTATAGATCCAGGTTGCATTCTTAAAATTTCTCTAAATTGCCAGGGCAGGTTCCTTTTGACTGGCCATTGGTCTAGCATACTTTGGCTTCCACATGGAACTTACTATTGTGGAAACCAAAGGCCTCACCAACACAAGCAATGCTCTGAATGCTCTGCACAAAATTTTTTGACAACCTTTATTTTGGTTATGGGTATTCACCTGAGGCTGCCTATATCAATAAATACTTCTTGAATTTTATCCACTCCTGCTCTTTTCCCTTTTTTTTCTCATGCTTTTGCTTTTAAATGTTTTTAATATCTTCTGGATAGCACTTTCTCCAAAGCTTGCATTCTTTCACCTCCAGTTTTTCTAAAGTATTCCATATCCTTGCTTAGAAAGCCTTACTCCTTTGAAGGTCACCCCACTCCCTTTCTCAGGGATTTAATACCTCACATCACATTACTGGTATAGAGACAAGCCTGACTTTGCCAAAGAAGTCCCTCACTGTCATCCACTAAAACACTTTAAAATATGCAAGACTCCACATTTATATTCAACACACCTACATCAGGATCCCAAACAGGACTACAAATCAACCATAATAATTTTTTGGTGTGCATGGTCTTTTTTGTAACAGCGTCTTACAGTATCCACAGCACTTTTAAACATAGTGCTAGACACACAGTAAACCCTCAAACATTTGCTGAATTCACTGCATTAGTGGAATCTCTATCCAGTATGAATTCTCTTTTGTTGAGTAAATGCTGAGTGATCACTGAAGACTTTTCCATATTTACTGGCTTTATTGCTAGTGTGAGTTTTTCGATGTTGAGAGAGGGAAGAGCTCTGGCTGAAGGCTTTATCACATTCATTACACTTATAAGGTTTCTCTCCAGTATGAGTTTTCTGATGTTTTGTAAGAGATGAACTCTGGCTAAAGGCTTTCCCACATTCCTTACATTTATAGGGTTTCTCTCCAGTATGAGTTCTCTGATGTCGTATAAGGGCTGAACGGTCACTAAAAGCTTTCTCACAATCATTACATTTATAAGGTTTTTCTCCAGTATGAGTCCTCTGATGTTGAGTGAGAGCAGAGCAGTAACCAAAGGCTTTCCCACATTCAGTACATTCATAGGGCTTCTCCCCAGTATGAGTCCTCTGATGCTGAATGAGCCCTGAGCGGTCACTGAAGGCTTTCCCACATTCATTACATTTATAGGGTTTTTCTCCAGTATGAATTACCTGATGTTGAGTAAGAAATGTGCTTTGACTGAAGGCTTTCCCACATTCATTACATTCATAAGGTTTCTCTCCAGTATGAATCCTCTGATGTTGAGTAAGGTATGAACTTTGATTAAAGGCTTTCCCACATTCATTACATTCATAGGGTTTCTCTCCAGTATGAATTATGTGATGTCGAATAAGGGCTGATCGGTGGCTGAAGGCTTTTCCACATTCATTGCATTCATAGGGTTTCTCTCCAGTATGAATTCGCTGATGAAGAGTAAGGTGTATGCTCTGGCTGAAACCTTTTCCACATTCATTACATATATAGGGTTTTTCTCCAGTATGAATTCTCTGATGGAGGATAAAGGCCGAGCAGTAACTAAAGGCTTTCCCACACTCATTACATTTCCAAGGTTTCTTCCCTGCACAAAGTCTCGGATCTTTAATCAGGTCTGAATTCTGTTTTAAGTTCTCTCCAAGTGTATCACATTTAAGTAGTCTCTCTGCTATTGGAGAGACTTTCTGTGGTGTAACAATGAAAGATCTTAGGCCAAAGTTTCTCCCAAACTCAGTACATTGATAGTTTCTCTCCCCAGTAATTTTCTTGTGAATAGCTGTGTCTTGGCTTAAATGTTTTTCATAGTTTCCCTGTTGCTCCTCTAACTGACCTTCACATTGCCATGTTTTTTCCAAGACAGAATCCTTTCTGAGTCTTTCCATTAACACTCCATGTGATGATTCTTCTTCAGAAATGTGCTGCTTTGAAACTAATTCTTCAGTTTCAGGTCTATCCCAATCTGAAAGAAATGGAAAATATAAATGTCCTTCATATTCTGTGTTAGAAGGAAATTACTTTATTTAGAAGAAAATTAACTGAAAACAATGCCTAAAAGGAAGGGACTTGAGAGTATCTGAATATGTCTTACATTCTTGGGGAAGGGTATCAGAGGTTGAAGATGCTGACAAAGGAGAAATGACTGTGTATCCAAGGGTAGGTAGTGTGGAGAAGCAACTGTCAATTATTCCCCAGGTCTTTGTAAAGACACAGGTTAGTTAGTTAATGGGGTATTTTGACCAATCCAGAGTGTGTTGAAGGAAGAATTAACATTGTACTGACATAACTTCAAGGAATCTGAATATCAATGTGATTGTGCTGATGGTCAAATGGAAGTATATAAGTTCACAGGGAACAGGAATAATTTAGAAGAGTTTTTAGTGAATGTTAGAGGAGAAACTCAACAAATGCTAGGACAAGCAAGGAGCCCCTACCTGTGGTTTCTGAGATTATGTTCAATGACTTGAGTCCTACAGCAGAATGCTGTGATGAGAAGTTATCTAGATCTAATCTAATATTTCTCTGAACTTGGAGCAGACATTTTTGTAAGTAATTTTTGTGACCAAGTGAAGAAGAGATGATAAAAGGGGCTAAAAGTAAGTAGAGAAAGAATACACAAGATATGAAATTTGGAAAAAATAATTTGAAACTTAAACTCTAGAGATTTAAAAATATGAGATTTAACAGTAACTGGAAAAGGCAGATTGAGATCAGGATGTGTTTTTCAGAAATGCCTAAAACCACCAACCTAATCCAATATAAAGTTCCATTGGAATTATTATTAACAGTCTCCTAAGCTCCAACCCTTCTTAACTATCTTGTATTTGACTGACAGACTAATCCTCCTAACACCTTTTTATCTGATTATACTCAAAAACTTCCCAATACATTCAGGTTAATGCCAGACTCTTAAATTTTGCCTTTGTAGCCTTCCCTACTCTCACCTGACGCTATCTCCTGATATAAATATCACCATGTTCGCTCTCTCCCAGCAGCATCTGTGCTCTCATCCAAACCTCCCTGTTCCCTGCTGACTTCATGCCTTTGTTTGTGCCAGTCTCCCTAGCAGAAATACTTTTTTTCCACTTCTCTGTTCTCTAAGCATCTTTCAGGAACAATTTTCAATTCAACAAACTCTACAAAGTTTTCCCCAATAATATCAGCCGATGTCAATCTCTCCTTTTGATAAATTTCTAAAGTATTTATGTACTATTTTTTTGGGCCCAGTGAACATGTACACTTGAATTGTTGCCAAACTGTTTTAAGCATATGTGTCTTATCTCCCTAACCAGTGGTTTCAGAGGATAGGGACTTGGGCCTCCATTACTTATGTATTTCCCAAGTACATGGCAAGAATGCTTTGCATAAAGCTAACAAAAAAGCAACTGTCAAGTAAGGTGAGGTAGAACTAGGGTTACTAGCTAAAAAAAAAAAAAAGTTCCAAAGATAAAGTTATTCATATCACTTAGTATCAAATTAATTAATCAATAACTTATTCAAAATCTATATGTCCAGAACTGGAAAGAGAAGTATAAGACATAATTCCTTCTCTCCAGCTTATAGTACAGATATTAGAATGAGACCAACACAACAAATGTATGTGTATTATAGTAGCAGACTACTGGACAGGAGTCAGAACATCTGACTAATTCCTGTGTGACTCACTGTGATGCTAGAGAAGTAAGTGTATGCCTCAAGTCCTTCCAACTCTAAAATTACATGGTTCTAGCACAGTTCTACATAAAACAGTAAGATTACCACTAAGTATATAATCAAGTGAAATATTCTGTAGCACAAACTACAAGTATAATAGGAATTCTGAGAAAGGTGGGATTTAGTCTAGAACAGGTGAGAAAAAGATTTAAAGAACAGACACGATCTGGATCTTTAAAAATAAGAAGATAAACAGAAGAGGAGAAAAGAAGAGGGACTTTTGCTATGGAGGACAGAATAGTTAAAGACTCAAACAATAGATTTTCAAGTCAGATAGCAAAGAGGGGAAAAAGGTGAGTATTCAAGATAGGGAGTAAGTAAAAACAACAACAATTATAAAAATAGTGTTTATATAGTGCTTAAAGGTTTTGCAAGGTACTTTGCAAATATTAACTCGTTTATCTTCATCACTACCCTGGGAGATAAGGGCTTTATTATCTCCACTTTACAGATGAGAAAACTGAGGCAGATAAAGGTTAAGTGGCTTGCTGAAAATCACACAGCTACTAAATGTCTAAGGCCAGATATAAACTCAGTCCTCCTGACTCCAGGCCAAGCACTCCATCCCTTGCAGCACCACCTAGCTAGGAAGAATTTGAAAATTACTACTGAAGACTTTAGATTTTATAAAGTAAACAACAAGAAATAGAGGTAAACAAGTCATGTGATAAGAATGAGAAAACAAACACTTAGTTTTAGTGGCACACTGGTACCTCTGAGATAGTAAGAGTAAAAGTAGAAACCCTCCCAGCACACTGGTTAGACTCTCTATAAAGACTTATGTTAAGATGTGGACAGAATCAGATTGGAGAAGGAATCATAGAAGAATTATAACTTGTAGACTTGAGAAAATAACTACATGATAAAACGCAGAGTATCAAATAAGTAAGAAAAGCAACTGGAACTACGTTACTGATTGAGTTAACATTAGGAAAGTAATATTTACATAGATTAGCATGAACATAGCATGCACGCAGGACTGCAAGACGGATGGGAGTAAGGGAAATCAGCTAGGAATAACTGCAGCAAACTATGCCAGGAATGAGAAGGCTCTGAATTGGACAGAGGAAATTGCCATTTAATGATTTAATTCAATTCAATACCTACAATGTTTCAAGCAGACCTTTCCCTCGAGGGAATGAATAGGAAGAAATGTACATCAATATGTGATAAATTTAGAAGAAAAATCCAGGCAAAGTACTATGAGAAGTTTAAGAAAAAATTGTTCAAGAACCAGAAGATCGCTGTACACTTCAACAACAATGCTGTATGAAGAGGTATTCTGATGGAAGTGGATATTTTCAACAAAAAGAAGATCCAACTCACTTCCAGTTGATTGATGATGGACAGAAACAACTACACCCAGAGAAGGAACACTGGGAAGTGAATGTAAATTGTTAGCACTACTGTCTATCTACCCGGGTTACTTATACCTTCAGAATCTAATACTTAACATGCAACAAGAAAATTGGATTTACACACATATATTGTATTTAGGTTATACTGTAACACATGTAAAATGTATAGGATTGCCTGTCATCTAGGGGAGGGAGTAGAGGGTAATATGGAAAAATGAATACAAGGGATAATGTTATAAAAAAAAATTACTCATGCATATATACTGTCAAAAATGTATAATTATAAAATTTAAAAAAGAAAAAAAGAAAAAATTGTTCAGCCAAGTATATGAGAGCATTAATTACATGTTAATTTTCACTTCTGTACAGACAAGAGAATCCGATGAGAGTTCCTCCCAAAATATTTCAAAGCTATCACCAATTAGTTGGCTTGTTATTCCCAATGACTCTCCCTACCTATTCCCTACACTCACCTACGTGGGCACCTTTTGAGTCTTCTCTCTCCAGCATCCATGGCTCTTTTCCTCGTTCCAATTGGGAGATTACATCAGGCTTAGAAATTGGAAGTCCTGTTCATAATCACAAAAAATTTATGCTGAAGGTAACACAACCACTTAATTTTCAGGAAAAAAAGAACATGATGGAGTAGTATGGGGTAAATATCAAGAACTTTTGAATAGTATTCAGTATTCCATTCACAAAAAAAGGTGGGGAATTGCTATGCACTTTGAAAGCAATTGTTTCCTGTAGCCTCCCAATTATAAGGATGGAAGTCTCTCATTACGTCTTCAGATCTATGCAAGAACAAAAATGCTACAACCCAAGCAAGGGGTAGCACAATAAATTTCCTATGTCTAATTAGAAAACGTAAAATGATTCATGAATCCCAAAGCAAGCCAAAATTCAGCTAAATCCTAAGCCCCAGCTATTAGGGAAATAAGGATGTGCAATGAATAAATTCACAAGGGGAAATTGTCCTTACCCAACAAGACCAGATTTCTATACCTCTCCAACATTACATCTCTGTACAGGTTTCTTTGAGCAGGGTCCAATTGTTCCCACTCCTCCTGGGTAAATTTCACAGCCAATTCCTTTGACGTCAATGATTTCTGAAAAATCAAATACATTCTTGCAGTTGGCAACCAACACCAGAGATAGCACAAAGCACAAAATGCTCCTTATCAGAGTTTTACATATGCCAAGTCAAATCTAAGTGTCTATTTATTACACAATTAGCAAGGTACTACACTGTCTGATAAATAAAATTATAATATGAAGCATGGTCCCCAACTCTGAAGCACATAATCCTGTTGTGACTAAACATATACATGTGGAACAGAGCAACATAACATAGATAATCAAGTGTCAGATTGTGTGATATAGACAAAAATGCTATAGAGATTCTAAAGAAATCTAAATACAATGATCATGAAAGAAGCCTTTTAGAAAGTGGGATCAGAATTTGGCTGGAAGGTGTTATGAAGAAAGCATTTCAGTTACATGGATAGTTTGAGAAAAGTACAAGTAAATATATTGAGATTTAAGAGTGAGGCATGTGATAGAAAAAAGAAGAAAATTAATACACCTAAAATCAGAACTTCATGTTTGAAAAGTTTTTGCTATAGTCCCTTTCTTGTTATCTGTGTATTCTATAACTTTTCTTTCTTTTATAAACATTTTCCATCTCTAAAAACGTCTTTAGGAACAGTCCACACATGTACCAAGAGTTCTATGATGAAAACAAGAAAAGTACAAGCAGATTTTTGCAGACTAAATCATTAGCTAAATAACTGAAAGGTATGAGAATGAGACCTTACTTTGCTGTTTCACAAAAAAGCATCTGACAATAGAGCAAACACAGTTCCCAACAAAGTATTTCTCATGCACATATAAAAAAGCATTTAAAACTCCTTGATGGAGCAGCCACAAGGATAACAAAGCAAAGCATAAAACAGAGGGATATATAGTCTTTGTTATAGAGGATATATTGTTAGGAGTCCAAATGGAAGAAAAACTCTGATGCTGAAAATATTATCCATAATCACTAAAAAGAAAAGCTTACTGATGCTGAGTGAAATGAGCAGAACCAGGAGATCATTATACACTTCAACAACAATAATGTATGAGGATGTATTCTGATGGAAGTGGATATCTTCAACAAAGAGAAGATCTAATTCAGTTTCAATTGAGCAATGATGCACAGAATCAGCTGCACCCAGAGAAGGAACACTGGGAAATGAATGTGGACTACTTGCAATTTTGTTTTTCTTCCCAGGTTACTTTTGCCTTCTGAATCCAATTCTTCTTGTGCAACAAGAAAACTGTATCTGCACACATGTATTGTATCTAGGATATACATATTTAACATATATAAGACTGCCTGCCATCTAGGGGAGGGGAGGAGGGAGGGAAGGAAAAAGTCGGGACAGAAGTGAATGCAAGGGACAATGTAAAAAATTACCCATGCATATATTCTGTCAAGAAAAAGTTATAATTTTAAAAACAAGAAAGAAAGAAAAGCTTAATCACCAACAATGATGCACATGGTCTCAACTGTAACTGGGATAACTAACTAGGAAGACTTAGGAGCTGTTAGCTTATCAGTATATATTATTTTGCACAAGTACTAGACAATGGGTTGCTTCCAAAGCTGCAGAGGAAAAAGGAAATGCATATGGAAAGTTACATGACACTTTCAATGAACCCAAGTTGCTCGGATATACAAACTAATTTTAATACCAATATTCTCTTTAACATGCTAGTAAGTAAATTCTAGATCACTGTGATTTCAAACAATTAATTCTGGATGATAAAAAGGACAACAGAATGACAGCTTTCAAAGGATGACTCTGAAGCAAGCTGCAGTATCTTGCAAATAATGACCTGAAGGCAAGAAGTTGAGTAAAGGACAAAGTCAGGCAAATGTATGAATGAAAAAAAGATGATTTGTTCATTCAAAGAGAACAAAACACAACAAAGGTACAGTGCAGGTGTTTTCCTAGTGCCAACAAAAAGGTTAATACCTAGAGCAATGGTTCTCACACTTATACTCTTAAAAATTACTGAGGACTCCAAAGAGTGTTTATCAACATTTTTCACACCATAACTTAAAGCTGATAAATGTTAACATAGATATTAACTCAATAATATAAAAATTACCTCTCTTTTTAAAAAATCAGTGAGAAGTGCTTTATATATTTCTGCAACTCTTAACATCAACAGAAGACAGCTGGATTCTCATATCTGTTTTTGCACTGTCTCTTACAATGTTGTTCTAGTTGAAATAAATGAAGGCTATCCAACTTCACACAGATATATAATTGAAAAAGAATATTTTAACAGGAAAATCATCTCTTAGTATTGTTATAAAAATAATTTTGGTCTTATGGACCCCCTAAAAATTCACTCTACTGATACAGAAATTCTAGCCTGAGTGACTAAGAGAATAAATGCCTCTTGCCCATGGTCCTGCCATAGATAGGATTTCCTCCTAACTCTAAAACAGCCCTTTATGCACCAAACCATACAGTCACTCATAACCTAAAATAATTTGTTAAAGATATGGGGAAATTCTGTGGTGTCTTAAGACCTTAAAAAAGGCCTCCCACATGTTAGCCAAGTCCTACTTGGAGGATTTCACAAAAGTCAGGAACAAGAATCACAGGACAAGAAGGCCTGAATGGATTAAGGTATATGCTAGGATAGAAGGGAATACATCAATGTCACAGATTCACTAAAGCGCAGACAAGGGATCATTATCATTACAAGGTTTATACATTTTTATTCTTACAATAAATTATTAAATTCACAATCCTATATCAAATGGTCTCTTGTAAGTAGTGGTTTCCTAAACTCATTTTTTCCCTGGAGCTCTATCCTATCATGTTAGTCATTGAGATGCCTAGATCTGTAGAAGTGAGTCCAAACTCATTGACTCATGGCAGATTACTTAGGTATGCAGAGTATAAAAAGGCCAGATTTGAAATGAAGGCCTTATTTTGTACTAATCCTAACTCCAAGATAGGTGAGCATGTTTGGAAGCTAGAACATTCCTATCATTTTTCTCTTAAAATCCCTGTTCTAGTGAAATCCATTGACTGACTTTTTAAAATTCTCAGACTTTTCTATAAGAGCAAATAAGTTTTTATCAAGAATTTGTAATTTGCAAATAACTGCTCACAGATTCCATGAGACAGAATTATATAAAGCAAGGAAGCAGAATGAAGTATACCTTAAATAATGTTAACTTGTTTTTTATATTACTATTTTAAAAAGCAAAGATGCAGGGTTGGTCCCTTCTATACCTAGGAAAAGTACCATTCCCAACACAGTAGGGAAGAATTATTTAGACTAGAAGGTCTCAAAGGTTTTTTCTAGTCCTAGAAAAATGGGCCTCAGCACTGAAACTGCACCATTCTTAAAAACACATATATTTTAACTCATGAAAAATACTTAAGTTACACAAGGGAAAATAATCACTAGAAATAACATGGTAGATAAATATGTGAAATAAACAAGTCTTTCCTGGTCCCATAGTCCACCCTCATCACCCTTCCCCAGTACCTTCTCTCAGAGATTATGTCCAATTTACTCTGTATATATTTTGTAAACATTGCTGTTTCCATGTTTTCTCCTCTGTTAGAATTTGAGGTCCTTGAGGATAGGGGCTGTGTTTTTGCTTGTCTTTGTATCCCCTATACTTAGCATAGTGCATGACACACCGAAATGCTTAAATAATAGCTCATTATCTTGTCATCATCCATCTTAAATGCGATTAAATCTGGGATCAAAATATGGATTATGCAAATAATACTGTATTGGGTATAAAACTATTTTGTTTTAGAGACATGGCACTCTCTCTAGCAAAGCATTTAGAATGCATAATATAGCTTATAAAGAATCTAGGCTCACATTTTAGGTCAATCTCTCATACTTCTAAGTCAAGCAAAATATAGCTACTGCATAGTAGGCTACTTAGAAAACTGACATTTGGGGGTTGTGATAAGATCTTTAGAAAAACAATACAAAGAATTTTTAAATTCAGAGACTTTTAAAGAAGCATTGTGGGAACAAAAATTATAAGATTTATGCAGAGACATATATATTGTACCTAGGATATACTATAAGATATTTAATATGCATGGGAATGCCTGCCATCTAGGGGAGGGGGTGGAGGGAAGAAGGGAAAAAATTTGGAACAGAAGGGAGTACAAGAGATAATGTTGTTAAAAAAAAAAAAATTACCTATGCATATGTACTGTCAAAAAAAGTTATAATTATAAAAATTAATTTTAAAAAAGATTTGTGCAGAGAGTTTATATAATTATGAATGTTCAGAAATTGATATTATCTTATAGAGCAGGTAAGAACTGATTGGTAATTCTTACTAATAACAAGTGAGTATCATCTTACTAATTTTTAAAAGATTATTTTCAAAATAACTAAAACTTGTGGATCTGAAAGGATTTTAATATCCTTTAAGTAGTATTTGAAAAGACAAAAGTTGTACTTTGGATATGTTTGGATGACACTTAGGTGACCACATTAAAGAAGGAACTGACAACTAAGAAAATTCTGGAGGATTTGTAACATCCTAGATGTTACAAAATTAGTTGAAAATGGATGTTGTTTACTTCCACACTAAGCTTAATTAGGTGAAATGATTTTTGGAGTTTGGTCACACACTAGAATTTATGTTTGGGTAGAGCAGGACTATAAAAAGGAAAACATATGGTTTCAAATATACTTAATTTGATATAAAAAATTTATCATCTATGAGAGTTTTTTATTCCTTGTACTTCTAAAAGATGGCAAAATTTCTATATGACGAGAATTAAATCAACACCCTTTCATCATAAAAATTAGTCACATATTACTTCATATTCTCAGCATCTAGCATTGTCCTATATATGGAGAAGCAAATGTCTACTGAAGACGATAACCCTTAATGTGTAATCATGGATAGTATCTTCACTTTTCAAATTTTTATAAAAGTCACAGGGGTGGGGAATTCAGACATGTCATTTTGATGGAACATAGAACCCTCAGTATAGAAATTCCCTCCACTGATACAGAAATTCTAAGAAAATTGCCTAAGTGACTAAAAGGTTGAATGCCTTATCCATTATTTTACCAGAGGGAGGATTCAAGTCCTCCTAACTCCAAAACCAGTCCTTTATGTTCTCTCTCTCATAACCTAAATAGGCCTGGAAAACATGTGGGAATGAAACACTGCAATCTGTCTGATTCAACTCAACAGCTAATGAATGAATGAATGTGTATTCTACTAAGGCCCAGCTTCCTAAACTGTGAATTTCAATTCCATATAGGGATTTGTAACTGAATGTAGGGATCACAAAATTATGATTTACATCAGTAAATATTTAGTTTGTATGTCTGCTTTATAGAGCCAAATACCCAGGGTGATGTAAAAATTTATTAGGCAAAAAGGGATCATGAGTAGAATAAGTTTAAGAAGCCCTTGTAAAAGGATTTAAATTTGACCCTGGAGAGAATCAGAAGTGTGTGAGAATACAAAGACAAAATGAAACCATTCCTGCTCTCAAACAGGTAACATTCTTCTAGAGGGAGTTGGAAGGTAAGGGGGAGATAAAGGTTGAAATGCAAGATGCACATAGAAGTATAATTTGAAATCTGGGGCAGGGCATAGAATTCTAGATGGCTTTATGGAGGTAAGAATGAGTGTATGTTGGTTAGGGAAACACTAACGGAGAAAGGCAGAACCACCATTCAAATATAGAATATATTTTCTTCCACCAGCCTCTTTGATTAGGGCTCTCTGAGATGTGCCAGGCAAGGGAAGAAAATGTATCCATTCTTCAAACAAATAAAGCATTTCAGGAAAGAAGAGAAATCATAAATCACCTGGGACTTGGTTGTCAGGACTACAGCAGTCATTCTATCCTCCCCTGAATTCTTCTTTTGGGAAAGGGCAGAATCTTGAGAAGGCAAAGCTAAAGAAAAAAAAAGAAAAAACTTTTAAGAATAACTCCAAGGTTAAGTTGGAAATCCCCATGTGTAATAGGAGTCATCTCTGATGTATTGCAATAGTCTCCTAGTTGTTCTCCTTGCTCTAGTCTCTTTACCTAGAGGAGGTTCCAACTTCCACACAGGTGCCTCCCACCAAAAAAAAAAAAAAAAAAAACCTTAAGCACAGGTCTGATTATATCATTCCCCTGCTCAAGAAAAAATCAGTATCCATGCTTCAGTTTGGGATTTAGAGCCCTTTGTAATATGGCTGTAGCCTCCCCTTCAAGATCTTTTATACAGAAACACTTTCCTTCTTAGAGTTTATATTTTAGCTGTTGACTGTTTTCAGAAATCAGCATTCCATATGTCACCTTCATGCTCATAAACAGGATTTCCCTCCTCAGAGGTTTTAGCTTCCTTCAAAATTCACTTCATAAGTCATCTCCTAGAAGAAATCTCTTGGATCACGGGGAATTAGTGCTCTCTGCTTCCCTCCTCAAATTTATACCCCCCCACACACACATATATGTTCACACATTGCATCTCCTAGCAAAATTTAAGTTTCTTGAGAGTAAACTTTTATCTTTTTGTTTTTGTTTTTGTATCCCTAGCACACCTAGGAATTATAAGTGACACAGTCATATAGTCGTAGTATTTTAAAAATGCTAACCGATACACTACCATACTTTCAAAGAAGTCACATAGAAGCCAAAGAACCAATCCCACCATTTCCTAAGATCAGAGACCATGAATGCTGACTAAAGGGAACTTAATTCTGATTATTTCCTTATCCTCATGGTAAAAGTAAAATTAGGACAGAGTGAAATAAGGAGAACGAGATAGGTTATAACTATAATAATGTAATAAAAGAACACAAGCTGTAGCTATTTTTAATAATCAATCTTGGTCCAAAAGAACTGATTACAAAACATACTTTCTTTCCACAGCTGAGAGGGGCAGAATATTCATGCCAGAAGGACCATCAAAAAATCATCCTAATACAAACTCCTTAGAGGACACTAATATCCAAAGAGGTCTAAGCTTGCCCCTGGGAATCCTCTAAATTGAGGTAATTCCTTTTGTCCTAACTAGACATGGTCCCTGTATCTATTATTTTGGATATTTGTTGTTTTTTCTTAACTGTTTTTCTTTCTAACAAGAGAGGGTTTGATTCCAAGGATATAGATGTGGTGGTGGAAAGGTTCTTTTCAGAAAAATCATCAAACAAACCTTTTTTTTTCCTTTAAGACAACTCAGTCCTGATCTAGGAATCAGGACCTATGTTTGTAAAGTCATTTCTAATTCCCGTCTGACTTGTAATATACAATACAGAATCCAATTCTATCCTTCAACTATTCTCCTTAAGGAAGGAAAACATACTTATGTTTTTCTTGGATTTAGATACTGATATGCAAAGAATTACTTTGTGAAACTCTTAAGAAAAAGCCTTTTTAGAGTGTTCCAAATCACTATTGATCAGAGAAATGCAAATTAAGATGACTCTGAGATACCACTACACACCTGTCAGATTGGCTAAGATGACAGGAACAAATAATGATGAATGTTGGAGGGGATGTGGGAAAACTGGGACACTGATGCATTGTTGGTGGAGTTGTGAAAAAATCCAACCATTCTGGAGAGTAATCTGGAATTATGCCCAAAAAGTTATCAAACTGTGCATACCCTTTGATCCAGCAGTGCTACTACTGGGCTTATATCCCAAGGAAATACTAAAGAAGGGAAAGGGACCTGTATGTGCCAAAATGTTTGTGGCAGCTCTTTTCGTAGTGGCTAGAAACTGGAAGATGAATGGATGTCCATCAATTGGAGAATGGTTGGGTAAATTATGGTATATGAATGTTATGGAATATTATTGTTCTGTAAGAAATGACCAACAGAATAAATACAGAGAGGCTTGGAGAGACTTACATCAACTGATGCTAAGTGAAACGAGCAGAACCAGAAGATCATTATACACTTCAACAATGATACTGTACGAGGATGTATTCTGATGGAAGTGGATATCTTCAACATAGAGAAGAGCTAATCCAATTCCAATTGATCAATGATGGACAGAATCAGCTACACCCAGAAAAGGAACACTGGGAAATGAGTATAAACTGTGAGCATTTTTTGTTTTGTTTTGTTTTTTCTTCCCAGATTATTTTTACCTTCTGAATACAATTCTTCCTTTGCAACAACAACAAAATTCGGTTCTGCACATATATATTGTACCAAGCATATACTATAGGATATTTAATATGTATGGGAATGCCTGTCATTAACAAATGATGAAATCTTTAAATAAAAAAAACCTTTTTTTTTTAATTCTGAAGTTAAAATGTAAAATAAAAGTAGCATTTCCTTATATATACAGTAGAAAAAAATATGAAACCGTGGATCTCAATTTGTTTTATGGTTTACTTTTCTTTTCAAATATATATAATCAACATGTAGTTTTAGAAGCTGCTCTATTTGTCTGATTCTTTCTGGCCTTCTTTTTGTTTTCTTCTGTACATTGTTAAAAACACAACAATGACCCATTTTTTTCTTCACTACACTAGTCCCCTTTATACCATATATACCAAAAATGGGAAGGAAAAACTAAGCCATTTCAACAAATACGAAGTCTGGCAAAACAAATATCATTTAGTGTTGAATGTGTCTGAAAATGGACGTCTTATTTTATATCTTGGGGCCATCACTTGTATCAGCAGGTAAGAAGCATACTTCATGATGTGAACATGGCTATTCATTTCATTGATCAGAGTTAAGTTTATCAAAGATGTTTTTACTTATATTATTATAATTTTTCTCCTGGTCCTGGTCCTGCTCTCTTCCCAGGTTTCTCTGAAATAGTCCCTTTCATCGTTTCTTAATATAATATTGCTACATTCATACACCATAATTTGTTTAGTCATTTCCCAAATAAAGACAAACCCTTAGATTCTAGTTCTTTGCTAAAACAAACAAAAAAAAGTTGTTATATTTATTTTTGTGCATATGGATTTTCTTCTTTCTTTGATTTCTTTAGGATATAGACATAATGGTGGTATTGCTACCACTCAAAAGATGTTTACTGTAGTATCTGCAATGACTTTCATCTAGTCAAACCTACTTCCTAACATGTAAAATGGAAATGATAGATGTCCAATGGACCTCAATGAATTTCTATAAGGGTAAGATAAGAACAAAATATAAGAGTAATTTGACAAGTGAAAATTTAATTCAACAAACATTTATTAAAAACCTACAATATGTAAGGCATTGTGCTGAATACTAAGAATGCCAAGACAAAAATAGCAATCTCAGCCTTCTGAATGATCATATTCCACTAATATATACACAGATGACTAAATACAAGACAACCTGAGGAGAGAACATTAAAATCTGGGGAAATAAGAATGAGCTGCTATAGGAATAAATGGAGTTTCCTTTGGTAGTTTTCTTTAAGCAGAAGTTAAATGTCCACTTTTCAAGTATAAAATTATGGTCAGAATTCCTTTGGGTGTGGGTTGGTCTAGGTAGACGAGTTCCCTTCCAACAATAAAATTCTGAAATTTTAAAAATTATTTCCCATAAAATGAAGTACATGCAATGAACTTTAAGAAGTTCATTAAGAAGAAGAAAAGGGTTCTAAGAGACCAGTCAGTCAACAAGCATTTGTTAAATGTTTACTACTTACTGGTCCTGTGGTAAAACTGGAGGGGAGGGCAGTAATAAAAAAAAGGAGCTCACATTCCAAGAGGTGCAAGAGACATAAATAAATACATACAAGATTCATAGAGAATAGATGGAGGTTATCTAAGAGAAAGGGCTCAAAACTGACAAAAGCCTACTGAAAAAGATAACATCTGAGCTGACTTGAACAAAGCCAGGGATAAGAGGCAGACGTGAGAAAAAGGAAAAAATGTTTTGGCCATGGGGTCCATCCAGTGTATAGGCAGAAAGACAGATGGAATATTATGGAAAAGAGAAGCAAGTACCCTAGTATAACTGGACTGCGAAATATGTAGAGAGGGGTCAAAACAAACAAGAATAGAAGTCATAAAGGGACCCGTTTGTGAAAAACTTTAAATGCCAAACCAAATAACTTTCTATTTGATTTTACAAATAATAGGGAGCCAATACAATTCAGTGAGGGGAGAAGGTGGCATGTGTAATATGGTCAGACTTACACTTTAAGAACTAGGGTGATAGCTGTGTGAGTCCAGAAAAGAAAACAGACAAGAGATGCCATGAAGATATTAACAAAAAGGTCTGGCAAAGAATTTTATGTGTAGAGGGAGTGAGACATTGAGGATGACATACAGGTTGCAAATCTGGGTGAATAAATAGAAGGATAATGGCAGCAACTGGGAAATGCAAGAGGGGAAGGTTTAATTTGAATATGTGGAATTTGAGATGCCCGTGAGACACACAGTTCAAGATATTTAAAAGGCAGTTGGGGATATGGGACTGGATCTCAGGAGACTAGGCAGTCATCGACATAAAGATGAGCAGTAAACCCACGGGACCTGAAGAGATCACCAAGTGAGACAGTACAGAGGAAAAAGACCCCATGACTAATGGCTGTGCTACAGAGGATAAAGCAATAAAAGAGAATAAGAAGAGGCAATCAGGTAGGAGGAGAACCACCCAGAGCGCAGTGTTACAAAAATCTGGAGAAACCATCCAGGAGAAAGTGAACTGTTCAAAAAAGTTCCAGGATAAGGATTAAGCAAAAACCAACTAAAAGATCATTGGTAACTTTGGAGAGAGTATTTTTGGATGATGCCTAGATTAGAAACTGTATCGCAGAGGATTAGTAAGAGAGATCAGAGAAAGCAAGGTACCACATAGTGTTCTTTTTTTCAGGTTTAGCTGAGACGGGAAGGAAAGAAAAAGGATAACTAGAAAGGTTGGTGGGATCAAGTATCTTTTAAGAATGAAAGAGACAGAGGGATATTTGAAGGTATCAAGAAAGGAGCCAGT
Organism: Sminthopsis crassicaudata; assembly: GCF_048593235.1. Classification (NCBI taxonomy): domain Eukaryota; kingdom Metazoa; phylum Chordata; class Mammalia; order Dasyuromorphia; family Dasyuridae; genus Sminthopsis; species Sminthopsis crassicaudata. The sequence continues at coordinate 148,715,633 of NC_133618.1, forward strand.
GTAGATTAAAGAAGATTAAAAAGAGACTAAGAACTAGACAGAAGATTAGAAAGAAGTTGGACAGTCTTTTGTAAGATATGTTATGGAGAGGATTCCTTTTGTGCACAAGTTAGGATAAATGACCACTAAAGTCCAATACTTAAATTTTGTGATTCTCAAATTCTGTATAATGGCGGCAGGCAAACTGGTAGAGAAAGTGAAAGAGAAAAGAATCAAAAGTCCACATAAGGGAGCTGACCTTGATCATGAGAAGGACCACCTTCATTAGAGATTGGAATGAAAAGTCGAAGGTGGATACGAGATGAGAAGGAGAAGAGGGAGGGAGCCCTTGTCAAATGGACTTTTTTTTCAGTGAAGGCTGAAGGAATGCTCTCAGCCGAGAAGGCAGAGGGGGAGATACATGGGGCAACTTCAAAGGGTTGGAGTAGATGCTGTGTAGAAATGGATAAGCAATCAGTTATAGAAAGTAGCAGGATGTCTTGCTTCAGTGAGAACTCAGCTGAGATTCAATACCTGTATCACTGTAATGGGGAGAGTATAAAGAGAGACAGGAGGACGTTAGTCATTGAAGGATGAGTTCAAGCAGAGTATCAGGGAAAGGAGAAGAGAACACTAAGAGTGCGAGATGAGGCTGTTCTAAACTGTATCTCAAAGCCTGCTGAAAAGGATACAGCCTCGCAGGAAGTCTGTGCGCATGAAGAGAAGTAATGCAAATAAGTTTGGAAAATAGAGGCTAGAGACACACTAACAAGCTGAGGTGTTTGTATTTATCCTAAAACAGAGAATCACTAATTCCCTACTGGAGTAAGAAGCTCAGAAAGGATCAGAATGACTTAAGTATCCTTGACTTCCACACCCTATTATAGGTGTCACTAACCTTGCACTTAGGAGAGTACAACAGGGTTATGTTAATAAAGAAAGGTAAAAAACTCAACTGGAAAAGTGAAACTCACTTGGAGTCCATAACACACTACTGACCAAGTTTCCCAGCCTTTAATTTACACTACCCAGCAGCTTCCCTGAAGTGTTTTCTACTTTCCTACTCAAGATAAACCTGCTCCACTCAGCCCCATCCTCCAGTTCTTACCTCTCTCTCCAAGAGTCTGAGGTAATTTTTCCATGGTCGCCCTTTCTTGCTGCCTTGGCTTAATTTCATTCAAGTCCTGACCTCCCAGATGTAATTTTTAAAAAAACCACTACCACCAGCACCTTCTCTCGTGCCAGATGGTGTTCTAGAAGTCGGGTAGGTCTCCTTCCTAGGCAGGATTATGATTGTGCAGCTATCTCCCACTTTCACTCAAAGTTCCAATCTGTCTGTGTGGGATGGGGATTTGGTAGTTTCTGGAGGTTTCCTCAGTTAGGCTTTTTTTCCCTGAAGTTCACATTTCTTTCCTGCAGTTAGTCCACCTTGTGGAACACCCCCCCTGGTCTCCCTGGCTTCTACCAAGAGCTACTGGGAGGGTCAAGAAAGCAGCCCATGCCAGGCCGGTGTGGACTACAGACGCCGTCAGTGCTGTCCGTGGCTCCTGAAGAGGCGGCCCAGGGACCTGCAACACACAAGGGAAGCGACACGTGACCAGGAACCTCTTCAAACAGGCACACAAGAGTTAACTTCACAAACACGCCTACGGTATAATGATATTAACTCAGGCTCAGAGACCGAACTAGGAAAACATGGCATTTACTACTGCAAAAGTGAATTCTAGAGGGAAGACAGCTGCTTCCGCTTTGTGGTGCAGTCTCTGTCATTCACTATCTCCCTTCTACAGTCTCTTTTTTTTTTTTTTTTTTGAGGCTGGGATTAAGTGACTTGCCCAGGGTCACACAGCTAGGAAGTGTTAAGTATCTGAGATTAAATTTGAACTCCGGTCCTGCTGAATTCAAGGCTGGTGCCCTATCTACTGCGCCACCTAGCTGTGCCCCTACAGTCTCTTTACAATTTAGAATAATTCCAGGAACTCGCCCCTTCTCTTCATTCATCTAACAAGGTGTATAATTGGAATTAAATGCTAATTAAGTGCTGATTAAAAAAAAAAATTGTCTTCTCCCAATTTAATTTGAAATAAGTGACTATGCTAAAGATGCTTTTAACAGTTTTACTAAAAATGTACCTTTTCCTTTCCACATGTCCTACTGATCTTCCCCAAAACATTGCGTCAAAGAGCAGAGAGTGAGAGCTGTTTGTGTGTGCGTGTGTCATCTGTAGAACTGCGGAAAACACCCGTCCATCACTGACTGACGGGGCGGGTCATGTTCCTGCGTGCTTAAGTAACCACGCCACGGCTAGATTCTTGGAGCCTCCCCCCCCCCTGTGACACTAGCCCAGGCAAATCATTTCACCCGACTGCTTCATCTGTAAAATGGGGATAATAAAAGCATCTGAATCACACGATAGTTGGATGAGCTCAAGAGATAACATAGGTCAAGTCCTTTGCACCTTAAGACCCCCGCAATGGCAGATGACATCACTTTGTACCACAAAAGGCGCTTTTTCTACAACTATACTGTAAGACGGGCGCACGAGCTCTCCCGCTCTTCTCTGGGCGGGCCACCCCAGCATCCCGCCTCGCGCACTGAAAGGGGCCTCAGAAGCAGTCCCAGCCACAAATAAGGAAATGGATGCTGCAGAGTGACCTGTCCGAAGTCACGCGGAGTGGGATCTGGATACGTGTCTGATAAGTATAATAACGGTTACCATTTATACAACGCTTACTAGGTACCAAGAGGTAAGTGCTCCTTGGGTCCCCATTTAACGGATGGAAACACTGGGACCAACTGGGTTAAGTGCCTTGCCCAAGGTTACACAGCCAGTGATTGGCTGAATTCGAACTCAGGTCTTCCTGGCTCCAGACCCAGAGCTCTACCCACTGAACCACCCAGCTGCCCAGTCTAGTTGATTCTAAACTTGTTACTCTTTCTCTCTCCACCTCGGTCACTGACTTCCCAGGTCGGGACCCGGGAGTCGCGCGCACTAACTCAAATCCAACCACACAACTTCGCACAAGCTCACACTGAACAGTTACACCCCAAGACTATCTCGTAACACATGCGCAAGCACATGCCAGGAGCGAGGGAGGCGCACGGCGCGTGCGCATATCCTCACGCTCAGCCCCTCCCCCAAGCGCTAAATCCGAAGCCAAAGGCTCCAGTCACGGCTCCAGAGATTAAAGTCTGGTTCACCAGTACGAGGGGAAGCCAGGCGCTTCTTCCTCCAGTCTCTGTCCATCTTTCTCTCCTCCCCCACCTCGAGGACACACACCCTCTTACGCACTCTCCAGACTTAACTCACCTCCCACGCGGGAGCCGGACCAGACTAACAAAAGGACCTACGTGAGACCGGAAACGGAATTGCCTTCGGCTCTAAGGACCCCCTTTTACCCCCCCTTACCTGACCAAACTACAATTCCCAGAATGCTCCGGGTGAGTTATTTCCGGTTCTCATCTTCCCATTTCCCACAAAGACCCAGCGATGCGAAATTGGGGAGGCTTTTATCAGGGTCCGGTTGCTCCTTCGCGTTAAGTCTAATGCCTCTGCCTTCCCCGGCCTCAGGACCCGTTCGGAACTTTCGCTCTGATCGTAGGAACTGCTCCCGTGCAGCTGCGGCCCAGCAAATTAAGACGCGGGGGAGCGCCGGAGGTGGGTGACGGTTACCATGGAAACCAACCCCGCGCTCAGCCCGAGAAACTTTTTTTCCCGGCTCCTCTGGAAGGGTGGCCCGGGGCAAAAGTGAATTGTCGTGGCTTCCCCTTACTACTTTGTCGTTTGTACCGGCGGCTACAGAGATTGGAATTCCAGCTAACTCTTCTGCAGTTAATCTGGAGTTACCTCTCCAATGACCGTAACCCTGTAATCCAGCATCTGTGAATCACCTGCCGAGGCCCAGGCGCGTGGGGATACAAGGAATTTGGCTTCAAGAAACGTAAGTAACAGAGGGCAATTTGGGGTGAAAAAAGTGTCAGAAATGCGGATCTGTGTGGGCCGTTAAGTCAGTATCAGTAACATCCGGGAGCCGGATTGGTCATGTCCTTTTCATCTGGAAGAGGCCTGTCTGGCCAGCCCCTAAGGCGCGTCACACCTCTCTTACCGCCGCTCCGAACTCTGTCCCGGACTTCTCCACCACAGGAGCCTCTTGTGCTTCGTTTCCCGTCCCTGAGCTCTGCCAGACCGGGCATAAAGCGCACTGCGGCTTAAATCCCGGAGTTGACGAAGGTTTGGCTCCTTTGGAGTGTGGCCCGAGGAGGTGGGAAGGGAGCCCCGACTTCCACAGCCGGATCCGAACGAAAAGAAACACCTTCCCAGTGTCGACCAACACCCTTAGCTTTTCCTGAGCAAGTACAGCAGTGACCAAACACAGACCCACAGCTGGGATCCCACCTCCCTCTTCCCACTCTGCCCCGGGGGGAATCCTCCGAAGTGACTCCTACAACCCCCCCCCCACTGGACTCAGTAAGAAGGCTGGGCTATAGACGTCAACGGCCAGACTATATAATCCTATGAAAGTATCCACTTGTAGCCCACTTCCGTACAGGTTCATTAGGAACGCCCACCCCATGGCAGCAAGCTCCTGAGGAACATTTATCTGCCTTGTAGTTCATAAAGAACTTGCCTCCTTCCCCGCTGGCACCTTTCCCCTTGTTAATGGCTAACACTCCTTTTTGGAAATTAGCCACGAACTAATAAAGTCTTTGCCTCTTAATTTGAAGGTGCTCTAAACCTACAAACTCCTTTGAGACATCTTGCAATACGACCCAAAACCCCAATATGTTTTTGGAGTTACTCTCTCACCCCAACATTAATGCTTTGTGACTTACCTCCTCCTGCTGTAGTGTAAGCTCAATGACAAAAGGAACCATGTCTTAAATTGCATTTGTTGGTTCTGAAAAAGGCCTCGTTTCTACAATATACAGAGAACTGACTCAAATTTATAAGATTTCAACCATTCTCCAATTGATAGTCAAAGGATATGAACAGACAATTTTCAGATGAAGAAATTGAAACTATTTTTAGTCACATGAAAAGATGCTCCAAATTACTATTGATTAGAGAAAAGCAAATTAAGACAACTCTGAGATACCACTGCACACCTCTCAGATTGGCTAAGATGACAGGAACAAATAACGATGAATGTTGGAGGGGCTGTGGGAAAACTGGGACACTGATACATTGTTGGTGGAGTTGTGAAAGAATCCAACCATTCTGGAGAGCAATCTGGAATTATGCCCAAAAAGTTATCAAACTGTGCATACCCTTTGACCCAGCAGTGTTACTATTGGGCTTATATCCCAAAGAGATCTTAAAGAAGGGAAAGGGACCTGTGTGTGCCCAAATGTTTGTGGCAAGAACCTGGAAACTGAATGAATGCCCATCAATTGGAGAATGGCTGAATAAGTTATGGGATATGAAAGTTATGGAATATTATTGTTCTGTAAGAAATGATCAGAAGGATAATTTCAGACCTGGAGAGACCTACATGAACTGATGCTGAGTGAAATGAACAGAACCAGATCATCATTATATACGGCAACAAGACTTATGTGATGATTGTGGCTCTCTTAAACAGTGAGATGATTCAAACCAGTTGCAATTGTTCAATGATGGAGAGCCATCTATACCTAGAGAGAGGACTGTGGGAACTGAGCATCTTTTTTTCTGAGACAATTGAGGTTAAGTGACTTATCTAGGGTCACACATCCAGGAAGTGTTAAGTGTCTGAGATTGGATTTGAAACTCGGGTCCTCCTGAATTCAAGGCTGGTGCTCTGTCCACTGCACCACCTAGCTGCCCCCCATATATTGCATCTAACATATACTTTAATATATTGGTCTACATACCATCTAGGGGAGGGGGTGGGGGGAAGGAGGGGAATATTTGGAAGAGAAGGTTTTGCAAGGCTCAGTGTTGAAAAATTACCCATGCATATGTTTTGTAAATAAAAAACTTTAAATAAATAAATGAAAAATTTAAAAATAATTTTATTGGTTATCTTTTTTGGAAACTAACAATGTTTTATTTAATAAATGGTTGGTGAATGGGTAAATCAATGAACCTAGAAATAAGCAACCATAAAAGCAGTATCAGCAAACTCAATTATTAAGCATCTACTCTGTGCTAGGCACTGTAATATCAAGACAAATACATGCCCTCAAGGAGTTCACATTTTATCAGAAAGACCCGTTAGAAAGTCTACAAAAACTTTATATAAGATAAATTTCAGACTGAAACAAAACTAAAAAATTGGGTGCTACCAAAGCCCTATCCTACAATAAACTTCAGTTGTTTATAGTCCTACTCTCTCCAGACTGTTTATCTTTCTGGGAAAGAATGTGCCAGGTTTGTTTTTGGGTTTTGGGGTTTTTTTTGGTAAATGCTTTATATTCATTGTTCTTTCCATGCTATTTGAGTAAAAGAAGTTTCTAAAACTTTAAAGGTTTCTCAGCTGTAAGAAATGATGATGAAGAAATCATAGAGGCAATGCAAAGACGTGAACAAACAAAGCAAAGTAGTAGGGGAAAATAGAAACATATATTCATGTAAATGTGTATACACATACACATAATGACACCAAAACAGAAAAAAAAAACTGAATACTATATTAATTACAATGACTAAACATGTCCCTGAAGAAAAGCTAAGAAAATCTTATTTCCACCACTAAACACTATCTTTGCAGAGGTGGGGATGATGGATGTAACTTACCTGTCTGTCATCAGGCTTAATTGGTTAATTTTGCCAAACTAACTTTTTCTCTTTATACTTTGTTACAAGAGAGGAGGGAGGTATGTGTGTGTATATATATATATATATATAAAGAAATGAAGATTGTATAAAAACAACAGATGTTAATAAAATTTAAAATATGTGGGGGGGGAGTTTGGTAGCAAAAAAGAAATTGAATAGTAACCATAGAGAGGCAGCAGGTTCAAACAAATAGATTAAATATAGGAAATCTTTTAAAAAGCTTTATGAAATGTCTGGTTCCAACTTGATTGTTAGGAGTTTAACAAAGTGGCAGCTTTTGACTAAACATTTCCCCAAATTCATTATGTCTCCCCATCTATTCACCAACATGACGTCGCTGATGTTGGATGATAGATGATTTGCTACTGAAAACTTTCCCACACACACTACAGTCATAGGGCTTCTCTCCAGTATGGATTCTCTGATGTCGTGTAAGAGATGAGCCATCAAAGAAGCACTTTCCACATTCATTACATTGGTAGGGCTTTTCTCCAGTATGAGTCCTCTGATGTCGAGTAAGGGTTGACAGACCAAAGAAGGCTTTACCACATTTATTACATTCATAGGGATTGTCTCCAGTATGAGTTTTTTGATGTTGAATAAGGGAAGAACGGATGAAGAAGGCTTTCCCACATTCATGACATTTGTGGGGTTTCTCTCCACCATGAATTATATGATGTCTAATAAGAGCTGAGTGCTGACTGAAAGCTTTTCCACACTCATTACATACAAAAGGTTTCTCTCCTGTATGAATTAAATGATGACGAACAAGGGCTGAGGGGTGACTGAAAGTTTTGCCACAATCATTGCATGCATGGACTCTCCCTCTCTTGGAAATTTTCTTTTGACTCATGGTAACTTGTCCTTGGGAGAAAGCTTTTTTCCAAGTTTCTCCTGAAGTGTCTCCCCTTTGCCTCTCTTTTCTGCTCTCAGGAACACGAATTCTTCCAAATACAAGCTCCACTGGAATGTCCCCTCTGTTTTTTCCTATTAATATCTCTGGTGATTCTGCTTGTTGTGTTTTGGAGTTGATTCCTGAGTCTCAGGCCTATTTTCCCAATCTAAAACAGAGAAAACATAAATTTCAAGTGTTCCCTATTAATCCATGCTTACTGGATTAGATTATGTAAGAAGAATGGAAACTGCTATATTAAAGAATAATAAACATAAAAATAATGCTAATTATATATCTCTGGCATTGGCAGGCTCTGCAATTTTGGGAAAGGAGAGAAAATAGGGAACAGGTTGGGTTGGTATACATAACCCATTAAGTAAGGTACATACATAAAAAATTTATCCAGCAGAAAAAAGCAATGGCCAGAGGAAGTTTTTTAAATGGTTAGAAAATACCTTGTAACTTAGGAAAAGAACTTCTGGTAAAAAAAAAAAAAAAAAAAAAAAAAAAAAGTAGCCCCTTCAAAGAGCAAAAATTCCTAGTTAGGAAAGGATTTCATGAAGATAGAGGCAGAAGAATCAACTGTGAGGGGATAATGGCACCCCCTCCTCCATAAAAAAGGAAAAAGAAACTCCCAGTGGGCCCAAGGCAATAATAATTTCAGCATGCCTTCCAGCCTCTGAGAGCTTCCCAAATGAATTGCTGAGTTGTTACTTCTAGTGAATCTCATTTGCAGGTTTTTCTTTAACTTACCAGTAGAGATACATGGTGGGATCGATCTCTCTGCAGTTCTCTTTAGATTGACTACCCAAGGTTCTTCCCCTCTTTCCAACTGGAAAATCACATCAGGTTTAGAAATGGAAAGACCTAATCAACAAATAAAAGAAATGTAGCTGTTTTTGCTGAGGATAGTCAGCTGTTTCACAGCTCAGTCCTACCTCTTAGGCAAATAAGTAGAACAATAGAACACTGGGCCTGGAGCCAGGAAAACTTGAGTTCAAATCCAATTTCACTCATACACTTACTAGCTGTGTGATCCAGAGCAAGTCATTTAACTTCAGTCTGCCTCAGTTTTTTCATCAAAAAAAGGGATAACACCTCACAGTTGTGAGATAAAATAAAATATTTGGAATGCTTAGCATAGTGCCTGCCACAAAGTAGTAACTTAATAAAGGCTTGTTCCCTCCCTCAGTCTATAGAAAAGTAAAAAAAGATATCATAAAGCTCAGAAGGAGGTACAGAGATCTCTAAAGGAGAATTAGGCTATGTTACCAGTAAGTAGCATTTATTGGGATTAATTTATGATTTCAATGATAAGACAACTGGGAATTTCAGAAGTATAAAATTATCTGAACTTAAGCTTTAAATGAGAATCCCTGACCTGGGAAAGCAGAGAATGAGAATGTACAGTCTCAAGAAAAGAGCAATGAAGCTGCCTATTTTCAACTCTATAAAATGAAAACTTTTCACTTAGAAATGGGGAGAATAAACAAACACCTGCATTGAGGCATTAGTGGGGTTTGGGAATTCTCATCCCAGAGCCAAAAGATTGAACAACATATTAGAAACTATTCTTAACCTTAAAAAGGATGCAGTGAATAAACAGACTCAGGATAAGTGAAACAATTTATACTTTCAATACATTTCTGAAGAAATGAGTGAAAACTCCATGTGAATTCACAGACCAATACAGAAGCAAAAACAAACGTTTATACTCTAAGGTTAGTCCTACTTCTCCCTTCAGAATCCTGGTTGGTTGGAGCTCTTCTAGATTACAATTCCTTATATATCATCTACATGTACTCCTTAATATGTCCCCCCTCCCAGATCATACAGATCATGTTAATGAATACTAAGCTCCTCTTGCAGAGGAAAAGTTAATATTAATGACTAACTGTGTGCAAGAACACAGTGCCCAAAGTTTGAATGGGGCAGGAGTAAGGTTTTGAATGTCTGTAGCATCTTGTGGTCTTTGAATTATTGATGATCCACTCCAAACTGCATGTCCAGTTGATGAATGTGGAGCAATAAAAACTCATCAGTTACTCCTTATCTGCTTCTTACAAAATCCTCATCCTGACTTTTGGTTTGATAAATTCTTTTGTAATTACAAGCATAACTGCTGGCCAAGATAGTAGAGCCCCACTGTTTTGACTTCCCCTTCCAATTCCTTATCTTTGAAGCTAAGTTTACAACATCTGTGGAAACAGAACATTGTTTTCCCACCATTCCTCACAATCAGAAATATTACATAGTTAGGAATGATTAAGTAAACTGAGGAAGAAAATATGTGCCAATGGAGATGTGGTCAAACCACTTAATATATCTCTTTTTAAAAAAAACTTGTTTAAAATTTAAAATTATGGTTTAACTTGCAATTAAAATGAAAGGGATACATTATCATAGAATCATAGTATTGTACAGGTGGCTGGGACCTTAGAGATTGATTTAGGCTAGAACAGTTGAAAAAAGAATTACAGAATAAGGACTTGGGCTGGAAGCAACTTGAAAGCAGTGCACAGTTTCCAAAGTGTTATCCAATTTATTCTCTTTCTATTCAGTTATGAGCCCAGTTTGCTGTCTATCTGCAACATTTATCCAAAACAGATGGTTTCCCAAAAGTCTTAGTGTAATTTTAAACTACAAAAGCTATTAAATTTGTGTGTGTGTGTGTGTGTGTATGTGTGTGTAAAATCAACAGACTTATATGCAATGGGCCACCCATCCAACTATTTGTCAAAATTTGGGTAGCATATATTCTTTATCCACTTGGTTTTTTTCCATATAGATGGCTAGGTGATCTTTTCAGTAACTATGTATTTCTGGGAACAATCTTTAAGAGTCAAATTTAGCTCTCTTATTTTACAAATGAAGAAACTGAGATACATAGTTTAAAAGTATCTTGAGGTATCATGTCTTCCTGAAGTCTTCTCTTCTCCAGGTTAAACATCTGCATTTCCTTCATTCCTCATATAGCATGATTTGAAGACTCCTTACCATCCTGGTAATATCCAGTTTAACAACTCCGTTGAAATATGCCATTCATTACTAAATATAACATTCCAGATTTGGTTCACTCAGAGCAGAGGACAAATAACGTCACCTCACTAGTCCTAAACACAATGCCTCTCTTAATTCAATTTAAGATTAAGAGTGTTTGAGGGGTTTTTTAGTATGTTTGGCTTTTTTTGTTTTATTTTGGTTTTTGCTGCTATATCAGTATTGATGCATATTAAGCCTGTAGGCTTAATATTAAATTCTCAGATCTTTTTCAAACAAACTGATAACTAGGCAGGAGTTTCCCATCCTGTGACTATGTGATTGAATTTTTTGAAATCATGTTAAGTCTTTGTGCCTACATACTCAACTCTGGTTCACAAATGGTTTTGTGATCTCATCAATATGGGTATTCCCTCCAAAAAAGAGAATTGCAACCCATCTCTGCCTCTTTATTCTATATGATTCTTATCCATATCTTTCTATAAGTTCAATATAAGGTGTCCATCCATCATGATAGAGCCTTTTCTTGCTTTCTTTTGACACTGAGGATACCATGAAACACGTGGGTTATCTTTGTTTATTCCTTGCTTTTGCTACTGACTTTTTGCTCAAATATTTCTTTGATTAAATATTTTATTTTGCTTTTCTTTCATAATTTCTTTTTCAAACATTTATTGTATATGGTGCTCCAAGACAATTCTAATAGAAATGGGATGGAAAATGCCGTCCATATCCAGAGGGAAAGCTATGGAGACTGAATGTAGATGCTTTTTCTTTCTGGTGTTTTTTCCTTTTTGTTCTGATTTTCTTTCACAACATGACAAATATGGAAATATGTTTAAAATGATTGTATATGTATAGCCTATATTAGATTGCTTGCTGTCTTGAGGAGAAGAGGAGAAGAGAAGGGGAAAAAAAATTGAACCTCAAAGTCTTACAAAAACGAATGTTGAAAACTATCTTTACATATAATTGGAAAAATCAAATACTATTGAGAAAAAAGTAAAATAATTCAAAAAAAGTCATTGCAATCTATATACATATACTATGTCTCTCCCAATCTTGATTAGATGATACTTATCTGTGTTAACATCAATCCATCAAAATGGCTTTTTGGGGGGTTATGAATCCTCCCAACTATGTACTGTTATCATGTTCAAGTCATGAAAGGTTTTGTCAAATGCTGTGCTAATTGAACTTTATCTACCTCAATCCCCTGATCTTATAATCTACTAAAAAAGAAAATGAAGTTAGTCTGAAATGATTTGTTTTTGGATGAAGATGGGGATACGGCCCTCAAACGACAAGCTCAGGATAGCAAATGTAGATTTAGTAGCCATCTGCATAAATAGGATAGTGGAATCTATAGGAAAAAATGAGATGGTCAAAGGAAACAGTATAAAAGGAGAAGAAAAGAGGAACAAGAATAGCATTTGGAGAAATATCTGCATTAAGGGAAAAGATAAGGAGATTTCAGAGTAGTTAGAAAGGAAGAGAAGACCAAGCAAATGTGGTATCCCTGAAATATCTTCCAATTATCACTTATGCATGTAATTATTTACAAGTAGAATATCAACTTTTCTTTCAATCTTTGTATTCCCAGTCCCACACACATAAAAATACTTAATAACCACTTATTGAATAGGTCTGAAAGCTTCAAAAGACAGTATTCAAAAAGCATGGGGAATCTTAAAGACAAAGCTAATAAAGTTCCTGTTAGATTATCTCTTTCGCTATGAAGCCTCTGAAACAGACTCCTCAATGTTCCTCAGTGACCCTCTTGATTTTTTTTTTCTATTTTTCATCTGAGCTATGCAAAGGAGCTCTAGACTCACTCTTATTTTCTTGACTAGACATTTTTGGATTCACTACTGGTTGTCTCTCCTTATTATCTGCTCCTTCTCTAGTCTTTATTTTCATTGATAAATGGTTGAGTCTCTGCCCAGGGCCTATTCTGTTTTATTTATTTAGCCTTGACACATGCTACAGTCTCAAGAAATCATGTCTTTTATCCAATCCTGACACAAACATTTTCTAATTTCAGTGTTGCACAAACATTACTGTAGTTTCAGAGTAACTCCAATAGGCTTCTGCTTTGTGACCATACTTAAGACATATAGTGACATTAAAGCATGGATGGGAACACAACATTTAAAGGTAACTCTGGTTCTCTCTCTAGAAGTCTTCTGCACCGAGGGAGAAGTCTTATCCCACCGAGGGAAGAGAAGTATTTTCTAAAAACAGAGATTTTTAATCTCATCGCAAAGCCATCCTTACCCAGTGAGATTGTTTCTGTAGTTCTCCAACATCACATCCCTGTACAAGTCCCTCCGAACAGAGCTCAGTTGCCTCCACTCTTCCTCAGTGAAGTTCACAGCTACATCCTTGAATGTCACCAATTCCTAAAATACAAACATTCTTGTTCACCCATGGGTCCTTTTCTCTCTGTGGACTAGAGGAAAGAAGTAAAGATAAAAAGCAGTGAGAGGAGCTTGTTTTTCAGAAAAACAAATGGCAGAACTAAAGATAAGAATGTTTTTTGTTAAATGACCTGAAGTAGACAGTTCTTGGTCTTATCTCTCTCTTATTGCATTCATCAGCAGTTCACTTTTGAAGGAAAACAAAAATTAAACAAAGCATATTCCCTATGGCAGGGGCTTTTAACTTGAGGTCCATAAACTGGGACTTTTTAGAAAAATATATTGATAAATGCATTTCAATATAATTGTTTTTCTTTCTAATGTGATGTATTTTGTGTTATGTATTTAAAAACTACTCTGAAAAGGATACAATGTCAAATGATTACACACAAAAAAATTAAGAACTTGTGACCAAAAAGGAAAGAGATCTATTAGTACCAAATCCCAAATTAACTATAAAACAATAATTAATAAAAATGATTTGATATTGATAATTTGGTACACTGATTATCAAAATGATTTGGTAAAAATAAAAAATTGAGAGGCTGATCAATTAACTAGATCAATTATATAACAAGTAACATAATAGCTTGATATCCAGTAAACTTAAGACTCAAATACTGAGGCAAAAATTCACTATATACTAAAAAAAAAAACCTGTGAGGGAAAGTGGAAAGCAGTTTGGCAGACTTACATCTCAAATTATATATCAAGATAAACTCCAAATGAATACATGATTTAAACAGAAAAGGTGACATTATAAACAAATTAGAGGAGCTAGGGAAAAAAATTACCTTTCTTATCTATGGAAAGAAGAATCTATGACTAAACAAGCAATAGAAAATCATAGAAAATAAAATAAACAATTATAATTACATAAAATTTAAAAGATTTTGCACAAATAAAAATCTAATAGTTACAAATAAAAGGGAAACAGATAGATGGAAAAGATCATTGCAGTAAGTTTCTCTGAAAAAGATCTCATATCCAACATATATAAAGAATTGATTCGGGGGCAGCTAGGTGGCACAGTGGATAGAGCACCAGCCTTGAATTCAGGAGGATCCAAGTTCAAATCTGGTCTTAGACACTTAACACTTCCTAGCTGTGTGACCCTGGGCAAGTCACTTAACCCCAGCCTCAGGAAAGAAAAAAAAATTGATTCAAACTTACAAGTCATTTTCTAATACATAAATAGTCACAAAGGATATGAATACAGTTTTCAAAGGAAGACATCCAAGTTATTAGTAATCTATGAAAAATGCTTCAAATCATCAATAATTAGATACATACAAATTAAAGCAACTCTGAAGTTCTGATATCCATTAGAATGGCAAAGATGACAAAAAAGAAAAGTAACAAATGTTGGAGGGTCTATGGGAAATGAGGACATTAATGCATTGTTGGAGGAGCTGTGCATTTCTGGAAGGCAATATTGCACTATGCCCACAAAGTAACTAATTTGAACATTCCCATTGACCTAATTATATCACTGTTAGGTATACACTGCCAAAGAAATGAAGTAAAGAGGAAAAGTACCCATATATATAAAAATACTTATAAGCAGCTCTTTTCATAGTAGTCCCAAACTGAAAATTAAGAGGATGCTCACCTATTGATGAATGGCTAAAAACTGTGGCATATGAACATATTATCATTACTTTGCCATTAAAAATTATGAAATGGATGGTTTCAAAAGAAACTGGGAAGCCTCTATGACTTGATGAAGATTAAATTGAGGAAAATTGGGAAAACAATTTACACGATAGGGGGAAAAAATAATTGAAAGACTTCAGAACCCTACTTAATGCAATAATTTCCAAGCCTCTAAACTAGTGGTTTATTATTGCATTAAGCAGGGTTCTGAAATCTTTCAAGAGGTAGGAATCCTACCAAAGATGTGATGGACTTAAATATAGAATAAGACAATTGTTTTTAGATATGGCCAATGTGGAAAATTTATTTTGAGGGACTACATGAAAAATAAAAAGAATTAAAAAAAAATCCTTGACTCTGGAAAGTCCATCATCTATTGGAATAGAACTAATATTCTAGGTATGAGGAAGTAGAGCTTTGGTGACTGGAGCAACTGAACAAAGAAGCTGAAGGACAAAGAAAAAAGGAATCATAATCAAAAAAATGAGATGTCACGAAAGGATAAAAAAAAAGAAAAATCTATTTTACCGGGAAATTGGCAATCAGGAACACAGCATCCATTCCCTGCTCTTCTATGCTTTCTTCTTGGGAAAAGAAAGAGTTCTAAGAAAGTATGGCTGAAAGAGAAAAAGGTACATAAGGAAGACTGATCTGATTTATGGCAGACTCAATGAGCCAGAAATTGCTTCATATGAATTAAACATGCACCTCCCATCTCAGTAATAAGAAAGGCAAATGCTTAGCAATCCTGTCTTCTCCCAGAATCAGAGGGGATAGCCGTAGACATTGATGACTAGGACTGACTTTGTCTCTATTTTCATAGCAGGTTATACAAGACAGCTCTGTTCCTGGAAGTCAAAAATAGTTTAAATTCACACCTTTGTCCTCAACTTGAACATCTAAGTTCATAATGCAAAAGTAACTATGTGATGAAAGAAATATGTATGAACAATCCATTTTCTTATTTGGAAAAAGCAGATTCATGAATATAGTAGTATCAGAAATACATCACGATACATTGGAAGAAACATGAAATTGACACTTAGAATAAATACAATACCACTTGTTACCACTTTGTCCATCTAGACTGTTATAGGCAAATTGCTTAACCTCTAGATGTCAGTATCATCATCCATAAAATGGGGTTGGTAATGAAATAATGAGCAAACTAATGAATATTAGTTTCATTACTTCATAATAATCCTTCCTACATACTCTGTACTATGTCAGTTTCTAAAAGGGTAACATGGGAAAAACATGAGAAAGCATGTGAAATATTAAAAATACCTTATATACATGAGGTCTTCTTGGTTTTACTTAACCCCATTCTCAGACCTACTGACTTAAGTCTGGAAACTCATAAACCTTTGGAGAAATGAATTTTTTGGGGGGATACAGGGAGATGAGAAAGTTATTTTCTATGTCCTTATTCACTTTCCACATGAGTGAAAGATAGAAATTATCAGTCTCTTCTCAGCTTTAGATTAAACATTGTTAAACATTGCAAAACTGAAAGAAGAGGGAATGAGCTAGAGGACATGATAAAGAGCCCTATGATGAAATCACAAACAAACTCAATGAATGAGGACAGGGGACAGTGGCAACCAAGCCAATTTTCTTCTTTCCAGCTTATAATACAAGCAACCTTATCCTGGTATGATAGAAGGAAAACAGAACAAAAAACAATACTGGAGCTACAGTTCCAGTTAAAAGTTCCACCATTTAACAAACTCTCATTTTCCATTTGTAAAATGGAAATAATGACCACTACCATTAACCCCCCTTTAAAGGGTTTTTTTGAGGGTAAAATAAGTAAATTTATTATGTTTTCAACTTTCTCTCTAAGAAAGGTCAACCATTTATATTCTTTATCCTCTGCCCAATTTTTGATCACCTTTACTTACTTTTTCATGCAAATGGGACACACTATCCATGAGAAATTACTTCCTCAGTGTTCTCTGACATGATACTTCCATTCAAATACTGATTTCCCTAGGCAGAATGGTCAATAATATCTCCAACTCCAGGGGCAATAGGATATTTTCCTTTTAGGGAATGTCTGGTCTCAGCCATGAATACCAGGGCTATTATTAGAGTTGGTTGAGCATCCTCCTACTGTAAAATGTAAGCATTACAAATATAATATAAATTATATAAATTATAAATTTCATAAATGTCAATTAAATGAATTAATGGAACTAATCTTTTGCTTGCCTAGGTTAGACTCCTAATAGATTCTACCAAGATCAAATGAGAACAGATAGGGAGAAAAGTCAGCATCAGGAAGCCATAAAATATATTATTTTCCTTCTGGATTCCACAGAAATAAGGGAAAGTAGATCAAATACCGTGTCTATTCATGAGAAAGAAGTGATGGGCAGTTTTTAACCATAAGTAAAGCTCATAGAATATAAGATGAGCAGCATAAAAATATGGAAACAAAGTGATGGCTTAAATACAGAACAAAGCAAGAAGAGTAGTGTGAGATGAGGCTGGGGCTGGGAAGGTAGTTTGGGTTTAAAGTAGGACATCTCACACAATGTTTATAATTGATCCTAAGACAACAGGGAGCCATCAAAGGTGTTTGAGCATAGGAATGACAGAGCTGATGATTTTTGGAGAGAATCCTATTAGACTTAGCTCTACTTCAGAGACAGAAACATTTCTTTCCCCTTTCCTTTATTTTGGAACTTTTTTATGGGAAGGATGAGAAACCTGATAAATTTTCATTTCCCTTGAGCAAACTTATCTTGGGGTAGATAGAGCTGACTAATTAAGGTTCTGAATAGGACTGATGGCAATTAACAGCCAGGATCACTTGGAGGAAGAGACACAGCCCTGTGAAATTTACTAACGTCCCCTTCTCTACACTCCAGCCACCCATCCCTTAGGATAAGGTAGAAGTACCTACATCTGGCCTTCCACATCTCTTGTTATAACTCTGACTATCTTGGATAAAGAAAGAATCCTAGTGAAGTAGAAATTGCACTGAATGTAAAAACCAAAAAATCTGAGTCTGAATCTTGGTTCTGCCATTTAAAACTGGTGGATAATTCATTAAACTTCCCTTAGATTTCAAGAACATCTGAAATAAGGTAGGATAGGTGGTTCTAGTCCCACTGTACTCTGCTCTGACCTTTTGCTTTTGGGTCTGCAAACTGGGGCATTTCCAGAGAACAGAATGATGAAAAAGGGCACTGCTATGCTACAAAATACTTGGCTAAGGGATGTAGGGACATACAGCCCAGAGAAAGGAGGACTTAACAGAAATGTGATGGTTAAGTTTGAAGGGCTTTCATGAAGAAAAAGATAGTGTTCCTAAGGGTAGAACCAGGGATAATGGGCAGAATTCAGTTTAATAGAAAGAACTTCCTTCCAATTAGAACTAGCAAAGCAGAAAGCTTAGTGAGAGGAAGTGAGCTTTCTACCACCAAAGGCATTCAAGTATTTGGACCACATTTGGAATATTATTACTTTGTATATACATTTTTCATATACATATTGTGAATATATTGTTTCCCCCAGCAGAATTCCCCCTTGATAATAGGGGCTGTAAATTTGGTCTTGTACATCCAAGTGCCTATCTAGAAAGACCTCTATAAATGTTTGTTAATTGGCTAATTCTGTTCAGGTCTGGATAGCAAGTTTATTAAGGGATTTATTAAGATTCAGAGGAGGATAGTCATGATGAGCACTTATCTGGCAAGCTTTCTGATAAGGAATAGGTCAGATTAGATGAGCTCTGATGTCCCTTGTAAGTCTCAAATTCTATGATTTTAAGATTGTAGGAAGCAGAGGAAAGAGAGAAAGAATCAATGTGAAAGGTATTTTGGAAGTAAGATCAACAGAACTTGGTAACTGATTGAATGCCAGATAATTAAGGATCAAAATAAATAACATTTTAAACAAAGAAAACTGGGTGAACTGTAGTTTCACTGGTTAAAAAAAAACAAACCGAAAACAGTGATATCAGAAGGAAAAGCAAAAATGGCAATGTCAGGCAGGGGAGATGGGGAAGCTGCATTTTATACATATTGGTTTGGAGTGCTAGAGGGCCATCCAAGAAGAGCTGTCTTGTTGGTAACTAGAAAATACAGGTCTATAGCTTATGAGAGAGAGGAGGCTGGGATCCCTAAACATTCCAGGGTCAGGTTCTACAGAAAAGGAATTGGCTAAAAGGCAAGATTTAGAAGAAAAGGGTCCTTACACTAAATGGTTATCCCACCAAGTGCCTAATTTACAGCACCCAATTAAATTAGAGAAAATAGTTGAATTAACACAACTCTAGGGAAAGTCAGGGGACACAGCTATTACTAATTCATATTTTTATATGGATACAAAGGAAATCTCTTCTAGATAGAAAACCTGGCATAAAATCCTTGCTTAATTACTGTGATTATGTGATCATGAGAAAATCCTTCAGGACTTCAATTACTGGATAACATGATGCTTAAGGTTCATTCTAGCTCCAAAATTCTAAGATTTATTATTTCCAAGAAAATTGACAATACTTCTAATAAAAGATTTATGAAGAAAACAGAAGCAAAGCATTTGTTTGTGGGAGGCCTGGAATAATTAAAAGCTTTCCATTGATGAGTAACATTATGAAACAAATCAAAATATTACAAAGTAAAAGGCAAGTTGTTTAGCATCATGTGCTTTGGAAGGACAAGGATGATGTCAGTATACTAGAAAAATTTCAATTCTATGTACTTTGTGAGGCTGAGGGTATGTAACGTCTTAAATAAAAAAGGCAGATTATTTTGTTAATTTCAAGGCTAGTTTGGAGTCAGACACACAAAGTGACAACTCCCTATGAAAATGACAGGCTTTAAAAAAAACACAAAACACCAGCAAATAGAAAGAATCAGACAGGGTTCAAGTTACTAACTGTATGACCCTGGCAAGTCACTACCTTTCTAAACCCATTTCCCCATCTAAAAAAAAAAAAAAAAAAAAAAAAAAAAAAAAAGTATAATACTTGTGTCTATCTCACAGGGTACTTGTGAAAAAATTGCCTTGTGAACTAATGCTCCTTCAAAATGTGTTTTTAAATTGTTGGACTGAGGAGGGGCAGTAATAGCCAAACAGGCCCAGTCTGGTTACCTTTTTCACTGATTTAAAATAGTGTTTCTGAATTTATTAGATAAATGGGGAAAGGAGGATTTCTGGTTTTGCCCCCTCTTAACCATTCTACAGAAACTGTTCTGTCATGGGTTAACCATGACACCTCTCCCATCCCACCAAATGCAAAGGACTTTTTTTAAATTGTCATGCCGCTCTCCTTTGTTTTGGAGTTAAATCTATTATCTCTTTCCACTGGGGAACTCAGTCTAGGATTCCTTTCTCACATTCCCTCCAGTCTTCACTGGAATTAGCCCATTCCTGAACACATTGCATCACCTGACTCACCTGTGAAAGATCCTTTTCTCCTACAGCCTTGAAATCTGTGGAAAATGTGTGTATGTAAAGGGGTGGAGATGGAACCACCATCTTGACCACCCAGTGCCACCTTTGGGCCAGGGAAAAACTGACTTGTTTCTCTTTTCACGTTTTCCACTATGGAATTCTTAGGCACTAGAAGGATATTTAATGATCCTCTAGGCTAGGGGTTTTAAACTATTTTATGTGTCATGGACCCTCTGGGAGTCTAGTGAAGCCTATAGACCTCTTCTCAGAACCACGTTTGTAAAATGCTACAAAGTCAACTAAAAAGTAGTAAAGTGTGTGTGTGTGTCTGTCTGTTTGTCTGTCTGTGTGTATGTGTGTATATGTGTGTGTGTGTAATATCGTCCCTATCCAGGTTCATGGAGGCCCGGAAATACACGAGGAAATTTGAAGAGGAGGGAAGAGAAGAGGAGAGGAGAGGAAAGGAGAGAAGGGGGAAGCTCCTTTGGAAAACGTTAGCACTGATTCCCTTTGCTTTCATTTGGTACCAGGTCATCTCCCTGGCCAGACTGGCAGGCTCCGTGCCCTTCTCACCCGGTCACCCCTCCGACACCAGTAAATGGGCGAGTAAGAATAATCTGAGGTTACGAGCAGACAGCCCCCCCCCAAGGGCAAAAGTCACCCGGATGGACGGACTCTGGCCTCCGGGCAGACCCTACCCCGCACATCTCAGAGGGGGTTGTCCCCGGCCCCCCGAATGTTCCCCATTCCTTCTCTCTCCTTCCCCCGAAGCTGCCCAAACACCTGTACTCGCTCAGGTCCTCACCTCTCCAGCTGACCCTCTTCGCCCCAACCCAGAGAAACCGCTTCTCGGCCCCGAGCCGCCACGGACCCCATGCTGGAACCACACTAAGCCTAGAAGAGTGTCTCCCTAGAACTACGATTTCCAGCAATCCTTCGGGTCGAATCACTTCGGGTTTCCAGCCTACATTCCCCTGGGACCTTAGCAATTCGAGTTCGGTAGTCTCACAGCACGTAGAAAGGAGCCTGATCTAGGTAGAGCTGCTGGGAAACTGAGTCTCAGGGCAAGTCAAAAGGATGTCCGGAGTTAAAAATGGAGGATACGTCTGCAAAAGCGCGTTCGCTTGGCTCCTGTCAAACTACGGAGAAGTCAGTCTCTAAAGCTTGGCGCTGGCTAGTTATCTATCACAGTAACAACCTCCCGACTATGTCATTCTCTTCCACCTTTTTCTGGGAGAAGTGGCTTCATTTTTCAGAAGAACCTGAGGACTCGTAGGTTAAATAAACGATCAAATTCTCTTATTCCACATCCAGTGAGTTTTCTACTACACCAGTTTTTGTTAGGCAGCCTGATGAAGCTTTTGGACTCCTCTAAATACTTCTAAATCTTCACAGTAAGACACATAGCATTACAAATGAAACCGACTATATTGGAATATATTTATCAAAATATTAAACATTTGTGGTAAATATATGTGCTTCATGCATTTGTAATAGTATAGTTAGCTTGAGAAGAAAAGGATTGGAACAAACACTGTGAAGTTACAGGAAATCAATTAGGGAAAAGTAAAATTATTGCAATGCAACAGTGAGATCTCTATTGAGATTTGTTAACAGTTTTATAGTGAAATCAGCACAATTAATTAAATGACTTCCTCCAATAATATTAAACTGCATATGAGAAGGGGAGAAAACCAGTTAAGGGAGATGGGTTGGGGTTTAGAAAGTGATGAGAAGGGATACAAGATGGCAAGGAATTTGAAGACAAAAAACAGCATGATGTTTAGTTTTGTCAGACTCACTTTACTCTAAGATCTTAAGAGGAAAACAGTAGTATCAAGAACTATACCTGTAGAGGGCCTGAACTCTGGAAAAGTATACTTGAAACAAGGATACTTACAGCAGGGTGTTTACTCGGTGTGACTGATGAGATAATGGTTCTCTAGTTCACATATACTTAAGTACTTAATATGATGATGTAATGGTTCTAGAGTTGGCATATGCTCAGTGTGCTGTAGTGATATAATTGTACTAAGGTATTTAAGGGCTGAGAGGACTGGAGACAGCTGGAGCTCAGATTCCAGACTCCAGAATAAAGACTCCAGACTCCATCTCTAACCATCCTCCCCTCCTGGTGACTCTTCTGCTAAGACCAAGGCCTGTCCAGAGATCCTCAAGAAAGCTAGCCTGGATATTACATCCACCCACCCCAGAAATTATATGCAAGCTTCTCATTTCTCACTTCTCTGACTTTTCCATCACATGTAGTACCTTCTCTCTTCTCAGCTTCCTTTTGTGTGTTGTCTTCCCATTAGATTGTAAGTCTCTTGAGGGTAGGAACTTTTTTCTTCTTTCTGTTTTTCCAATGTCTAGCACTATATGTCTTGTTCAAATGAAGTATTTAATAATTGAAATTAGAGTTGAGTAACATTTTAAAATTATATATGCCTTATAGAAATACACAAAGCAGAGGGTGGGACTATACTGGAGGGCAATTTATTGGGAATAAAAAAAAAGCAATCAAAGGATTGATATACATTAGGGAAGAACAATCAAACCATTTGACCAGACAGCATATTGATGATGCTTTCCAAATACAGACTACAAAATTATATAGGGGACAAGAAATAATCATGATGATGGAGCAAAGTTATTTCAAAATATGCTATTTTAATTCATGCAGATATCTATATACTGATAAATGCATAATCTAATTATTGATTTGCTGATAATTTCTGATCCAAATAATTTCAGAGCTGAAAGGAACCTCAGGGGCATTTAGTACAACCTATCTTTTTTTTTTCCTTTTTTTAAATAAAGCTTTTTATTTTTATTTTCAAGACATATACATAGATAATTTGACATTGATCCTTCAATGAAGGAGAAATCATTACTTTTTTGATGTTGGATAGCTCTCACTGGAAGAAGTATTTCCTTAAAAATGAGTTGAAATAATCTTCTCCATGCTCCCTTTAAAACCACTCCACCTTCATGTTTTATTGCTTCTAGTTCTGTTGTGACTTTTTTTGGTTTTGTTTTGTTTTTTGTTTTTGTTTTTGCAAAGCATAATAAGTCTTATCTTTCTATATAGCCTTTCAAGTAAAGGTTAGCATACCACATGTCTTGTATTCTCCATACTTGTGGGTTTTGTTTGGATTTTTTTGGTCTAGACTTCTTATATGTTTGCACAATTATGTATCTCCCAAGCCTGAAATTTATTCCCTCAGCTCTGCCTGTGAGTCACCCTAGTTTCTGTTAAATTTCATCTTGTGTGTCAACTTCTATGGGAAGTCATTCTTGATCTCCCTAGTTTTTACTGCTCTCTCCTTCCTCAATCATGTATATAATTGCATATAATATATACATGTATATAATATATATAATAACATATTCTATTCCCTACTGAAACCCATCCCATAACTGTAAGTTCCTTAAGAACCAAAAACCAAAACCAAAAGTTTTGATTTTATATCCTCATTTTCTTGAAGATAATAGGTGTTTCATATTTGTTGCATTGTACAATAGATTGTTGCATCGTACGATAGATTCTGAAAGCCTTAGAGAAGCATGGTACTAAAACTCTGATGCAGGCGTAGCCACCTTTAAGATTCCTTGTACCTTTGATATTCGTTGTTTGATCTTCGATTATAAGATCTGCCAAAACAGTTTGGGCTATCTGAGCTAGTTTGGGTTTTCAGCCCCCATTCTAATGATCTGAAATTCCTTTTTGGGGAGAGACAGAAGGAGATAACAACCGAGAATTCTTGTCTTATTTGCAATAATAAGAAAATTCCTGTCTCACTTACAACAATAGAGAATTCCTGTCTGAGTTACAAATATCTCCGGAACCTCTTGATAACATCTCTTGATAACATTGTTTTGATGACTCTAGTTATGTCTATAAGGAAGGTTGAAAAATGAAATCTTTGCATTTGGTATATACCAGCCAATGCCCGTCAACTGGCTTCCCCTTGCAGGCAGTCTGGTCTTCCTGAAGGCCAAATGCCTGTCTATCCCTTTGCTATCAATAAAGACTTTGTTTCCATACAGCATTGAGTAGCAAATTCATTTGCTACCGACCCTGCCCTTGGTTACTTTGGAGAAGGAAGGAGAGAGAGAAAAGGAACTGACCCATCTCGGTTTAGAACCTCAGTTTACTCCTCATCAACTCATTTGCCCTTTAGGTTTACTTCTCTGATGTGAAGTCCACAGTTATATCCTCACAAAAATCAGACTCTAACACACCTCCTTCCTAAAAGAATAACCTCTCAAATGTTCCTGGAAAGTGGGCTAATGGTGAAGTTTCGTCATCAGTTAAAAGCATACCTGATTTATAGGATAAAGTTTTTTCATTGTGCCCATCACTTCAGCAATGCTTGCCTGCTCCCTAACCTATTTCTTATCCATTAATCAAAAAGCATTTGTTAAGCACTTTTGTGTCAGGCACTCTGCTAAGCCCTGAAGATCAAAAAAAGGCAAAAATCTTTGCTTTCAATTGCTCACGTTGGAACAGGTGAGAGAAAATGTAAATGGATAATACCAGATACATACCTGTTATTAGGTAACACCAAAAACATACATGTAAATAATTATTGATATATACAGCTAAATATATATATATGCAAATGACCGGGTACAAGATGTATAAATGAGAATCTTGGGGGGGAGGGGACAAAAGTCGGAGGAAGAGGTAAAAGGGAGGAAAAAGTCTCTTCTAATTCCCTTCCTCTCTGCCCCGTCCTAACTACCTCAGGCGACAGGTCAATTAGTGATCTTTTATTAACTGGACCAGGCACAGTTATTAGCGCAGGGGAGACCAAGAAAAGCAAAAGCAAACGAGTCAGCCCAACGTTCAGTTCTCCTCCTACCATGCCTCTTCACCTCGGAGCGTCTGCACTGCCCAAACCAAGCACAAGCTGCCGCAACTCCTAGATCGTGTTCCCCATCCCCCACCTCCCGCAGCCCTTCCCCAAACAGCACAGCTGCTGACAAAGGAGCAGCGCAAGCCTGAGATGGGTTAGCACAGGAGCGCTCCTCCCGCTCGGAGGAAGGAGGGGAGCGCCTGGCTCGGGAACCGCAATAACCTCTCTGGGGCCCGCCCCCAGTTCTCCACCACTACCCAGTGGGCCACCAGGGACCAAAAGCACCGAACCGGAAGCGGCGGTGCCAGCAGGGGCTGCTGGTAATCGTAGTTCTACGCGCGGCTAAGCCGGCGCTTCCTTCCGGTCTGGAAACTGGTTTCTTTTGTGGGTCCTGGATCAGCGCAGGGCGGGCTTATTTACTACCCGGGGTCCCACAGCCGAGTGAAGGAAGCTGGTGCGTGGTGTGTGTGTCCTCGGGCCGAGGAGGGCTCCGTGCCGGACGGGGGCGGCCTTGGGAAGCTTAGGGGGCTGGGGACCAGAGACCGGCAGAAGCCCGCTTCCCTCCCTGGCCATGAATGGACCGGCTTGATCCCGCTTTCCCTCCCCAGCCGGAGTGCCGAGGTGAGTGCGGCGGCTCCGGCCAGTCTGTGATCCGGTCCCGTGTGTGAGACTGCGGGGATGGGAGCTCGGGATGGGGGAGGGAGAAAGTCTGGGTGTGTGTCTGTCTGTGTATACACGCATCTGACGTGTACCTGCACACATGTGCACATCTGATTGTGTGTGTGCATACACTAATTCTGTATCCATATGTGAAAACCCATCTAACTCTGTGCGTCTGTGTAAATACACCTGGTTGTGTGTGTATGTGTGTGCGTGTGTATGTGTGTATATGTTATGTGCGCGTGTGTGCATGTGTGTATGTGTATATGTGTGCATGTGTGTGCGTGTGTGCATTTGTGTATATGTATGTGCACGTGTGTATGTGCGTGTGTGTATGTTTGCATATGTGTGCGCGTGTACGCACGTGTGTATGTTTGCACATGTGTGCATGTGTATGTGTGTGCACGTGTATATGTGTGCATTTGTGTACATGTGTGTGCATGCGTATATGTGCACGTGTGTATGTTATGTGCATGTGTGTATGTGTGCATGTATGCGTATGTGTGTGTGGATGTGCATGTGTGTGCGTGTGTATATGTGTGTGCACGTGTGTGTATGTGTTGCGTGTATGTGTTTGTGTGTATGTGGGCACGCATGTGCATGTGTGCATATGTGCATGTGTATATGTGTGGATGTGTGTATATGTGTGTGCGTGTGTGTACACACTTAGCCCCACTGGATTCTGGAATTCTTTTTCCTCTCATTTGCAGACGGTGCCTCCCTTTCCCCCTGACGGTCCTCCTTATGCCGCTATCTCTGCGGAGGGAAGGCAATGGACGTTTCCTGTTCTGGGTCCATTAGCTGGTTCCCTACTGGAGAAACGGACAGTGGGATGGTCACGCTAAGGGGATGTTAGACAGCGGCAAGTCTGGCTGTTAAGGATGAAGGCAGAGGAGAAGTCTCCCGGGCAGTAGGGATTCGCTTGCGCCCACAGCAGAGCTTGGGGAGGAGTCTGCAGCTGAGACTGATGGCTGTGGAAGGATCCCCGTGAGAGGGAAGGTCCGAGAACATGGAGCAGTGGATGGCCATGGAGCATTTAACTCAGCTTCTGGAGGGGAAAGGTGAGGTTTGGTCAGACAGAAGGTAAATGTTTAGATAGAAAGGGGAAGGGAGGAAGCCATTCCTCATTATGGGAAAAGGGAAAACAGATGTCAAATAAAAGTACTCTGGCCAAAGGAGGGGGGAGGGGAAGATTTCCCAATCTTAAAAGTGTCATGAGATTAACAAATGAGAATAGCTGCGATTTCGACATATTCCGGCTCCTTCTCTCCAAACATCAGACTATTAAATATAGAACATTCCGCACTAAGCACTCTCTCGCAGGGCCCAGCCCGGTTTCCTGACTCTCCTTTAACCTTTCCCTCCAGTACTTTGGGCCTCCTTGTCACTGGATCACAGAAGCATAGGATCATAGATTTAGAGCTGAAAAGGACCTTAGAGACGATCAGTACCAACCATTAAGCCCTAAAGCCTGAGGTGAGAGTGGCACTCAGTTCTTCCTCATTACAAGTTCAGGGCCGTGTTTATGCACTATATCTGTCAGCGGGATTTTTATTAAGTACTGTTACATTTTCATTTTATCCTCAGAAGAACACTTTAAGGTAAAAGGGGCTTCAGTATTTGTTTTATAAGATTTGAAACTGATTCAGTGAAGTAAGTGTTATAGTACTTAGGGTGAAAGTTGCAGCATTATTTAGTGCCAGATAGAGCTAGCATATCATTTAGGGGCCTAATAAAGTCAGAATTTAGCAACCTTAAAAAATTACTGAGTCTGTCCTTGCCAGTTTTTAGATAGGGAATGAAGGTTTAAAGGCACTGAGTGACTTGCCAAAGGTCAGAGAGCCAGGTAATAAAAGAACCAGAAATAGAATCCCTAGGTTTCCACACCCCTCATATAGTATTCTTTGTACTGTTCCATGTAGCATTCTTTTCAGTGTTTTTTCATTGGGCAAGTTCTATATTTCTGTTAATTAAATTGTCATGGGTGTGACAACCTAGCTGCTTTCTCCAAAGAATTATTATACAATTCCTTAAGAAGACCAAGCAATAGAGATCCTCAAGTTCCCACCTGTGACCTTACCTGTATTCTGACTCTTAAGAGTACAGTTCTTTCACTTGGAATCTGCCATTAGGACAGAGGAGAGATCCTCAGCAACAGTGGTCATGCATTCTGTGACCTTTAATTTGGCAGGTTTATTCTGATCCCTTTTTGAATAAGTTCTTTCTTAGAATATGGGGATTCAGCCCAACTAGTGTGTGGAGTTTATAACCTGTTAAATATGAAAACTATAAGAAAGAATCAGGTACCCTCATGACTTTTTTTATCCCTCCAGCTCTATCTTCTCAGGACCCTGGCTTTTCTCAAGAGGGGAACCCAGAAGAGGAGCAAATGACAATTCTTTTCCTGAAAGCCAAGTCCCAGGTGAATTGGAGTTTTTTCCTTTCTAAAATGCCTAGATTGTTAATACAGTTACTCTTCTCTTGAAAACACCTTTCTTCAAGGAATTCTCATATAGACAATTGAGTGTCAGTTCTTCCCAGGAAAATAGGATCCATAAGAGTGAATGACTTCATAGAAAATGCTCCCCTCTTATTGAGTACTCTTCTTCTGTGTCCCTGTCTTCCCCCTTTAACACCCACTCATTCATTTAAAAATTTGTGTGGGTGTAATCATTAATATGTTAAAGTACACTGATAAATAGAAAGTAAAAGTAAGACATAGTACTCACTCTAAATATGCTGACAGTATTATCAATGATAACATAGTGACATATCAAAAGTATAAATGATATAAGGAAGTTAATAATGAGTGCAAGATAAGTAGCATATGTAAGTGGTGTTTTGGAGTTTATGAAAGAGTGAAATCAGTATAAGCTGAATTGATCAGGAAAGGTAAAGAAAGGAATAGGGTTTAAGGTGATCCTGAAGGTTTTGGATAAAAGGAGACATTGCAAACAGGAAGAACAATATGACAGAAACTCAGACAAAATTGATTATCATTCAAATATACCAGTAAAGATTAAGCTTGATATAAAGGAACTATTACTGAGAAGTAATAAGTAATAAATTTAAACATGTAGAATTGCAACATGATAGAAAGCTTTCAATGCCATCCAATTTAGATTGTATGCTGAAAGTTATTAGATAGCTTTAAGGATAAAATGTTCTAAACTGCTTAAGATCTAAATGAGAAGGAAGAGTCCAAAAACTTTAGAGTTGTCATTCCAGAAAACATATAAGCCTTCCTGTAAAAAAAGATGGATATGTTTGGGACTTGGAATACCCATTATAAATGGTGAAATAATCAAAATTTAACTCATGGGGACATGTTTTGACTACAGGTTTCTTCCTCAGATTCCTTCCCGAGATTTGTCTAGGTCTAGTCAGTCTTTTTCAAGAAGTCATGGATTATAGTTCATTTGATTGTTTAATGGAAATGAAATGTTTATGTTTTCCGGGATAAGGAAAAAACACCAGAAAACTTTTCACAATGGTAAAATGAGAGGCAACAGAAAGTGGTAGGAGCACTGGACTTGTATTCAAATCCTGCTACTAACACCAACAGGATGATTATGAGCAATTCTCTTAATCTTTTTTGAGTTTCATTAAGTCTTCGGGAAATCTTCCACACTGAGTTTTGAGATTTTAATGAGCTTACATATGTAAAGGACTTTGCAAACTTTTAAATACTATACAAATGTTAATAAGAGATAATGGAATTTCATGGCCTAAGTTCAGTGATCATTGATCCAGTTTAGGTTATCTTAAACATACTTCCACAATAACATAAAATCATTTTGCAAAGTCTTTGAACAACTCAATTTCTAGGTACTGTATATTTATTTCCTTTATCTCTGTTCCAATGGTTCATTTTTACTTTTTGCCCAGAAATAGATTGTTTTGATGATATCACACTATTTGAATGATTCTGAGATTTCATTAGTGAGGATACTACTTTCAGAAATGTAGATCACAGCCTGTCCATTGATATTTTCTCATCCTGTATGATTCTTGTCCAGGTCTTTCCACAATTCTCCACAGGGGATCCTTCTTTTGACATCGTGGATACCAATGGAGCAAGGGGGCTGGCTTTCCATTGGCTAGCTCTTAATCCTTTTCCTGACATGCATCTCTCTGATTTAATTACTTATGTCACTTAGCACTAGACAGACTAGATATCATGTCTTAGCACTAGATAGACTAGATATCATGTTTCCTAACATTGAATCTTAACACATACCTTTTATACATCAATGCTAAGTTAAAAATTAAAGCACTATTTTTTTTTTCTTTGAGAAAGTATAGAAAGTAAAGGCAATAGGATCCATTAAATTTAGTAGGTTGTTTGGTTTTGAATTTTAACTAGCTGTGTGTGTGTGTGTGTGTGTGTGTGTGTGTGTGTGTGTGTGTGTAAATGTATGTTTTGATCTCTTTATTCCACAGTTATTTCCATATATTTCCTAAACATATATCCCCTTATGAGGGAGTTCTCCTTTGCAACAAAGAAAGAGTTAAAGCCAATCAACATAAATGACCACAGCTGCCTATCTATTCAACATTTTACACTTCTTATCCTGATTATTCTCCTTAGCTACATGCCAGCTTTTCAGTATTGTAAAAAAATGTCATCGAGAAATAAAGACAGTATTCTCTGATGTGATCTTACCAAGATAGATGCAGTGGGAGTCATTGCCTTCCATTCAGGATTCCATACTTATGATGATTCAGGCTAGGTTTATATTAGTTTTTTTGGCTATTTCATTAGACTGTAGTCTTTTATCAAACTTGCACCTAAAATCTAAAATCACCTAAAATCCCTGGGACCTTTTTATATGATTTGCTTTCTAGTCAAACTCTCCTATTCTGTATTTGTTTAGGTGAATGGTATCAAATTCAAATAGAAATAGATCCTTGCAGACCATATATTGTTTTAGAAAATCATAAATTAACATTATATTGTATTTTTATTTGCTTTGTTAAACATTTCCCAATACATTTTAATTTAAAAGGTGAATTTGACACCTCTTATCTAGAGCATGAGAGATTGTAACTTGTCTGTGGGCACATAGCTAATAATATAGAAGTAGAACTTAAATTCAAGTTTTCCTGACTCTAAGGCTGACCCTCTATTCACTTTGCCATACTGCTGCTAACTTTACATTTATCACTTTTAAATTTCTGATTAGATTTCCCCCCCCCCCCCCCCATCATTCTAAACCACTGAAATCTTTCTGGATTGAAATTCTATTATCCAGTATATTCTCCACTCCTTTTCAGCTTTGTGTCATCTATAACTTTGATAAGCACACTGTCCAGCTTTTATCCAAATCATTG
Source organism: Sminthopsis crassicaudata (assembly GCF_048593235.1). Classification (NCBI taxonomy): domain Eukaryota; kingdom Metazoa; phylum Chordata; class Mammalia; order Dasyuromorphia; family Dasyuridae; genus Sminthopsis; species Sminthopsis crassicaudata. The sequence continues at coordinate 148,746,608 of NC_133618.1, forward strand.
ATAAAAATGTTGAACAAAATAGGACCAAGGACAGAGACCAAAGTCACTGCTAGACACCTTCATCCTGTTGATGAGTTTCCCCTAATTTCCACTCTTCAGGTGCTGGTAGTCATCCTGTCCCAAATCCATTTAGTTGAACTATCATTCAATCCAGTCTGCACTTTATGGACAAGGATTTCATGTAATAATGGCCCATGCCTTGCTGAAATATCTGTATCTAACAAACCCTATAAAAACTATAAATGAAGTAATGACTTAATAATGAACCTCTGCCAATTCCTCAGAATTTGTTCTTCTGGTTCTTGCTCTAAGACTTTTGCAGAAGTTGACATGTAGTTCATTGGCTTATAGATTGAAAAATTGTCTGATTACTCTTTTTGAAAATTAAGCAAAATTTGGGGGTGTACAGAGCAGCTAAGTGGCATAGTGGATAGAGCATTGGCTAAGATGAATTCAAATCCAACCTCAGACACTTGACACTTATTAGCTGTGTGACCCTGGGCAAGTCACTTAACCCAGATTGCCTCTCCAAAAAAATGAATGATTTCATAGTGTCTAATCATGTGATAATTTTCCTATTCTCCAGCTTTGCTTTTATAAAGATTATTGATACCAATCATATCTATAAATTCTTTCAAGTCTCTGAGAAGTATCTCTTTTACTTGTGCTTAGTGGTTGAACTCACCGAGATCAACCAATTGCTTTTTTGTTATTTCTTCATTTAATTAAGTTTCACTTTCCTTTTAGGCCACTTTTGTTTTATCCTCAGATCAGTTTTCTCCTTGGTAGAAGTAAATTGGAATTAAATATTTATGTATCCTTGCTGTTGTCTGTGACCCTTGTCTTTATCCTTCTAAGCAGATATCCTGGGCTCTCTTATTCAGACTTTGGCTCCCAATAAAGCTTTTAAAAAGCTCTTTTTGTTGTCTTGAAGATTTTTCTCTTAGTTTTTTTTTTTTATATTCTTTAGTCTTCTTGATCCTATTTTTAAAAATTTTATTTATTTCATTAAATATTTCCCAATTATACATGTAAAAGATTTTAAACATTCAATTTTTTTAAATTTTGAGTTCCATATTCTCTTCTTCCCTTCTACCCTTTCCTTACCATTGAAAAAGCAAATAATAATTTAATGATTATACATGTGAAGTCACAAAAAACATTTCCATATTAGTCATGTTGCAGAAGAAAACACACACACACAAATTAATAAATAAAGACAGTTTTTAAAAAGTATGCTTCAGTCTGTACTCAGAATTCGTAAGTTCTCTTTTTGTAGGTGGATAGCATGTTTCATCTTGAGTCTTTTAGACTTATCTTGGATGATTGCCCAACACTATTCTTGCAATACTGTGTCACTATTTTCTATTTATAGTCTCTGTTTTTTCCATCATGTGTTTTACATATTTTTATAGTTTTAAATTAATTGATGAGATGTCTTTGTAATTAAATTAATCTCCATATTCATCTTTCTCATTTTCTTCACCAGAATCATTTGTATTTTCATTTTCAGAATTTAGTTCTTAAAAGTATCATGTCTCTTGAGCCAGCTTCCCTTATAAAATTCAAAGCCACAGGATCCTATCCAAACTTTCCCTGAACTCTGAAATACATTCTTCAGAAATCTAGGCTAAAGGTCAGACTATGGCTAGTATTCCCTTTCTTAATTACCATGATCTCTCTAAGGTAGCATGGCTATTTCTTCCCAAAGTTCCTGTCATTTCCCCCACAATTCCTTCCCTTTTTGTTAGAATCATACCCAAAATATCAGTGGTTGTAAACATTTTCAGAAGTCCTGCATATCCCATCTGCCTATTCTGTTACTCCAACTTCACAAATCATCTATAGGCCACGAATGGAGTAGGCTTATTGGGTAAGCAGAAACATGTTTGGTGTTTTAGGAATCGGTGGCCTTCAAGGATGTGGCTGTGGACTTCACCCAAGAGGAGTGGGGGCAACTGGATCCTGCTCAGAGGGACCTGTACAGGGATGTGATGCTGGAGAACTATGGAAACCTGGTCTCACTAGGTAAGGATGTCTTCTCTCCATACTCAGACTCTGTCAAATGGAACATCATTTCTGCTTCCCTGATTTTTATAAAGGTACTTAGCCAAGTTTAACCAGGGGCTCAGTGATTTATAATCTCTTTAGGGCCCAGAGACAGGGTATTTATGGTCCCTGATTCCAGATGAAATGTCTGCTGTTTTTAGAATGAAAAGTAGGTCTTCATTGTGCTATCCCAGATGTTTCAACCACCTTAACTTTTAAAGGACTTCCTATCACCCTTGGACCCTTCAGATATTATCTTTTCTGTCAATCACCTCGCATCAAGGGGCCAGAATTTGTCTGTATAATTGCCTTTGTCCCCAGCACAAACAAGTCCTATTTCTTTTTCCCTGAACAGGGTTTCCAGTTTCTAAGCCATATGTGATCTCCCAGCTAGAACAAGGGGAAGAACCTTGGGTAGTAGAAAGAGAAGTCTCAAGAGGCATCTGCCTAGGTGAGTGAGTAAAAATTAAATAGATGAATTACAAGTAACATTTCATTGGTCTTTCAGGGAAGGTGAACTGTTCAGCTGTTATTCAGGAGCCATCCTCAAAATCCTGAAACCAGGAATAATCTGAGGCTATTTAGTATAAGCATTTTTAAATATTTTGTTTTTTCCTTAACGTTGATAATTCCCTTCTTAATCAGAGCAAGATGTGTCTTTATTAAAGCAAATCATTTAATCTGTAGTGGATTTCATCTGACTCTGGGAACTCCATTCCATTTGGGATAACAGGGAGTTCCCTAGTCTAGATATGATCAGGAAGCAAGATCAGGAAGTGTGGAGCTATAAAAAGGGAATAATAAGCAAAGGGCAATCAAACAGTTTGGGGTGAACATCATCAGATGATTACAAGGCCAAAGTTAACTGTGATCAGTTGATTTAAGTCTTAGAGGCTTTTTCCCCCCCCTTAGGCAACTTAAGACTTTATTTTGATTCTGTTCCCTAATACAGAATTCAGGGAATGAACAATAGAAAAATTAAAGAGAAGACCTTGAAGAGGTCTCTTGAAGAGGTTATCAGTAGTCCAGACAAGGAGTAACAAGGGCCTATATATTAAGATGGTAGCAGTGACAGAGGATAGGAGGTAGAAATTTTTGCAATGGGTGATAGCTTCATTGGAAGAGATAAGGGAAAGGAAATAGAGAGATAACATCAAGGTTTTGACTGGGAAAACTTAACAGATGGTAGTTTCCATGACAGAAATAGTAGTCAAAAGGAGGGGAGATGTTCAAGGGAAAATACAATGAGCCTAGTTTTAGACATGTATTTGAGGGGGCAGTGGGATGTGCAGGGGAGTCTGTCTTATAGGTAATTGAAGATGTAGGCCTAGAACTCAGAGCTCTAGGACTGGAACTACAAATTTAAAAGTCAGATACACAATAATATTCTACAGAAATATAATGCTGTTGGTGCATCATGATGTAATCACCCCCTGAGTACTTAGAAGCTATGCCATCAAAATGCTGGCAGCTAGAAAGACTCTAGTGCTGCTGACTGTGTGCTGCCTAAAGACCAGCTTAGTCAAGTCTGGAGAGACTTATCACTTGGAGATTGACTATTCTAGGTGATGATTTCTTTGACCATGACAATCCCTGAAACAATGTTCTTCTCAAAGACTCATAGATCTGAAATCTCATCACTTTGAATGTTTCCTCCAGTTATGAAAATTGGATCCCATCCATGCTTGCTTATCCTGTGCAGTTCTTGCCCATTCTAAGTTCATCCCACAGATTTTAGCCAGTGTGCCAAAGGTCTTCCTCGATTTCTATGGATATTTTGAAGATAATAGTGCACTTGTGCTATCCACATGTCATTCTTCTTCCTTGCCACATGGCTGACCTTTTTCTTGTATACATTACCTGATACATAATTGTGTTCTTTGAAGTTCCTAATTTGTTATAAACAGCAGCCTGTTCATATGTTCCATGTACCTTTGAATTGCTCTCTATATAATACTCATTTTTAGATCTTCATCAACTATTGTATTCCATATCTCACAGTTACATAATACTGAAAGAATATTAGTAGTTTTAAATAGTCATTTGTTTCTGGAAGAATCGTCGGGTCATTGAAAGAAATCTGCACTGTTCTGAAGGCAATTCAGTCCATTCTTCCTATTTTAATTATGGACCTGAGTTGTCCCAGCTATATGTGTTGATATACATTATAGTGCATATAGATGACACAGTAGATAGAATGTTGGGCTTCATGTCAGGAAGACCTTACATTCAAATTCAGTCTTAGACATTAGTTATATAACCTTATGCAAGCCACTGTCAAAACAATTTAGACTGGTTAAAAAAAACAGATTGATCAATGGAACTGATTAGGTCTACAAACGTACTGTAGTAAATGAATATAGTAGCACGGAGTTCTGATAAATACAAAGACCCAGTTACAAAGATAATGGCTCACTATTTGACAAATACTGTGGGAAACTCTGGAAAACAATTTCAGAAATCAAAAAGGGATCAACAGTTTATGCCATATCATAGGGTAACCACCAAATGATGCATGGTTTACATTTAAAGGGTGACATCAGAAATCATTAGAAGAGCAAATAAATTATCTTTCAAATCTTTGGATAGGGGCAGGCAATTCATGACCAGGCATAGGAACTTCATAGAAGATAATATGAACAATTGTACGCATATAAGATTTGAAAATGTTTGTGTCTCCACACAAAAATTCAGTATAATTAAAATTGGAAGGGAAATAGGCTACTGTTAAACAAAAAAATTTTTCTAGTAAGTTTATCCAGTAAAGTTTTTATATCTAAGATATATAAGAAATGGTCATATGTGTGTGTGTGTATATGTATGTGTATATATATATATATATATATATATATATATATATACACATATATATATGGTGTCATATATGTACTATGCATATAGACATACACATATGTACTATACATTACTGCATGTATATGTGTTATATATGTATTGTGTTTAGCATATGTACTATATTGTATGGTATATAGTGTATATATAGTAGAGAATAAAATAAGTTGTGTGTGTATGTATGCATACATATGCAGACCTATACTACAAAGTAAATACAAGGTAGTTAGGGAAGACACAGGCCCAATTAATTGAGGGAATCAGAAGGAGTAGAATTCTGAGTTGTAGGTGAAGAAAGTAAATGGCCTACCAAAAGTAAGGAACAGAAAGAGGTTAATTTGGCTGTACTGTAGAAAGAGGGGAAAAACAGAGTAATGAGGCTCAAATGATAGGTTTGGGTCAAATGTAAGGGGCTTTAAAAGCCAAATAGAGGCATTTATATTTCATCTTAGAGGCAATTGGAAGCCATTTAAGCCACTGCTCAAGTTTGTTGTACAAGATAGTAGCATGTTCTATTCTGCACTTAAGGAAAAGCACTGTTAGCAATGTGGAAAACAAATTGAGATTGAAGTATGGAAACATTTGATCCTGAAAAACCAATTAAAAGGTCATTGCAAGAGTCTAAGCAAGAGGTGATGACCTGAACCAAGCTGTAGAAAGCCATCTATAGAGAGAAGGAACGGTCAGGTATGACAGAGGTAAATGTAGAAACATTAAGATCTGGCAGCTGATTGAGTATTATATGTGAGAGAATGAAGACTTGAAGATAACACTAAAGTTATGAACCTAAAACTCTGGGAGAATGGTGATTTCTTTAGTAGAAATTGGGAATTTTGGAATGGGATGGATTTGAAATAATGATTTCTATTTTGTATATGTTGGGTTTCAGATGAGGAATGTTAATCTAGCAGTAATATTCAAGAGAGATTTAAAGTGGAAGAGGTAGAGAAACAAATTAGAAATCTATTACAGTCTAGGCATAAGTAGTGGTGGGCTGGATCCTGATATACTCTGTTTAGTTTGGTTTCATGCTTACCATTCTGACCTTGTAATCCTTCCTGATGGGTTCTCCTCATCTGGGCTTAATTTTTACACTATTGTTCTTTTACTTCTTTTCTCTTGATATTTCCTAATTCCTTCATAGATAACAAGACACTATTTGTGAGCTCTCAAAGTAATATATATACACATTATTTTCAGTTTTGTCACAATATCCTGAGTACAAGGAACAAGAGACATTTGATTTGTTTATTTCTTTCAGACTTGGGAACCAGGATAGAAATCAAGGAAACTGCAAAACAGGATGTCTCTGAAGGAGGATTGTCTCAGGAAATGATCATACAAAGATTCACAAAAGATAATCTTTGGAATTCTAAATCAAGTGATTCCTGGGAACATGAAAGTTGGTTACAGGAGCAGCATAGAAGCCAGGAAACACATTTAAGGGAAGTGGCAATCAACCACAAACAATCTCCAATCTGGGGAAAAGACCATGCTCGTAATGAACTTGGAAAAAGTTTTGATTTAAGTTCGATCTTTGTTGCACAACACAAAGTTCCTATGAGAGAAAAATCCTATAAATATGATGCAAATGGAAATAACTTCCGACAAAATCCACTTACAATTGGCCATCAGAGAATTGATTTGCGGAACAAACCTTGTAAATGTAATGAATGTGGAAAAGCCTTCCGTTATCACTCAGAACTTACCCGACATAGGAGAACTCATACTGGAGAGAAACCCTATGAATGTAATGAGTGTGGGAGAGGTTTCAGTCAAAGCTCATCCCTTACTCTACATCTGAGATTTCACACTGGAGAGAAACCCCATAAATGTAATGAATGTGGGAAAGCATTCAGGCACACCTCGTCCCTTGTCAAACATCAAAGAAGTCATACTGGAGAAAAACCTTACGTGTGCAATGAGTGTGGAAAGGCCTTCAGCCGAAGCACACACCTTACTGAACATCAGAGAATCCATACTGGAGAGAAACCTTATAAATGTAATGAATGTGGAAAAACCTTCAGCCGGAGTACACACCTTACTGAACATCAGACAATTCATACTAGAGAGAAGCCTTATAAATGCAATGAATGTGGGCAGGCCTTTAGTCACACCTCCTCCCTTGTTAAACATCAGAGAATTCATACTGGTGAAAAACCCTATGAATGTAATGAATGTGGGAAAGCTTTTAGTCGAAGAACACATCTTACTCAACATCAGACAATTCATACCGGGGAGAAACCCCATGAATGTAACGAATGTGGAAAAGCCTTCAGTCACATATTGTTCCTCACAAAACATCGGAAAATTCATACTGAAGAGAAACCTTATGAATGTGATGAATGTGGGAAAGCCTTCAGTCATACTTCATCCCTTATTAAGCATCAGAGAACTCATACTGGAGAGAAACCCTATAAATGCAATGAATGTGGGAAAGCCTTCAGTCACACATCTTCCCTTAATAAACATCAAAGAACTCATACTGGAGAAAAACCCTATGAATGTAATGAATGTGGAAAGGCTTTCAGTCAGAGCTCATCTCTTGCACTACACCAGAGTTGTCATACTGGAGAGAGACCCTATACATGCAGTGAATGTGGGAAAGCCTTCAGTCATACCGCATCTCTCATTAAGCATCAAAGAACTCATACTGGAGAAAAACCCTATGAATGTAATCAGTGTGGGAAAGCCTTCAGCCAGAGTTCATCCCTTATTAAACACCAGAGAACTCATACTGGGGAGAAACCATATGGATGTAATGAATGTGGAAAAGCCTTCAGCCAGAGTTCATCCCTTTTTAAACATCAGAGAACTCATAGAATCATAAAATATTAACATTGGAAGAGACCTCCTTGGTCGTGTAGTCTGCTCCCTTCAGGGTCACCCAGCTGATAAATGGCAGAGCTAGGACTAAAAGCTAAGTTCCTGACTCCCAAGCCTTTGCTCTTTCCATTGTCTCACACTGCCTCTACCTTATACTATATAAAAATGTCATGAATTAAAATATATGGTAATAGCAGCTCACATTTATATAGCATTAAAGATTTGCAATTGTTTTCTTAATAACCCTGTGAAGTAGGTAGTAAAGTATTATCCCCATGAAACAGACTCAGAGGCTAAGTGTCTTATCCGAAATCACACAGGTAATGAGTATTAGACCCAAATATTGAATCCTAGTCCCCTTAACATCTAAGTCCAGTGAACTTTCCAATACCCATTCCATGTATGTAAAATAATCTTTAGTGTCATGGTCCCTTGTTGTGGTTGAGACAAAGGGAATGGATCAGAAGATTCTGCCAAGAATGTAGGGTATGCTGACCTTGTGTCACAGACTCATCAGAGCCACCTCGTTCTGTGTCCAACAGCATGGCTTGGCATATAAAACTTGTCAGAGGGACAGTCACAGCACAAGGAAACCCATAAACACAACATCTGAGAGCACTTGCTCCATTTGTGTTTATTGTGATTAAGCAAGATCCTATTCACCTTTCTCTTAGAGTTCATTCCCTCCTAACAACATTAGCCCTGCACTTGTGGTATTAATTACTGGGACGAATCTTCAGACACAAAATGAGAGTCTGTCAATTCTCCTCTTATGTGTGTTGGCTGCAGACATTGTCAGCATGCCGGAAAACCCCCTTAGCTTTTCTGCTTTCACAGACTAAATTGAAGCCCTTCTTTGCTATGCCATCCTTAAACCACTTCAATCCTTACTACATATTGGGGAATTCAGAAGGGGAGCATTATTAGCAATGGCTACAGAACAACCCTGGGCATAATTTATCCTTATATATCAGAATAATCCCACTGGATAGTAGATGTGAAAATGCAGAAAATATCTCTTGTGCTTAACCATAGTTACTCCTCTGCTCAAAAACCTTCAGTGGTTCCCCATTGGCCTTCAGAGATAAAGTCTAACCTCATCTTACTATTAATTTACTCCTAGCTTCAGCCCTTCTGCTTTGCTTATTTCCCACTGATTCACCTTTTATTGAGTTCTGTTTCTCAGTGCTAATACTATGGAATGCTTTTCCCATCACTTCTACAAAAATCAGTTCAAATTCCACTTCTCTAAAAGACTTTCTTGACCTCCTAAATTGAGTGATTTCCCTCTACTGTCAACTCTTAGAAGATTTATTGTATAAATTATTTGATAATCATGTACTTTCTTGTGGTGTCTTGTTGACTTGAACTGTTATTTAAATACTTAAATGTTATTTAATTTTTCACACATGAAGTTCCTTGACATCTGGGACTGTCTTATGTGTCTTTGTAGCCCATATAGCACTTAGCACAGTGCCTTGCACATAATAGGTGCTCAGTACAACTTTATTGATTTGGCATCCAAATTTTATGAAAATAAAATAACATGGTTTGCATCCATTTTCTTATTCTACTTAAAAATGACTAGACTTCCATTGTAATGTGTTTAGGTTTTTTTGTGTTTGTTTATGTTTTTGTTTTTTTTCCTGTCTAACCATACTAAAAAGAATATGGAAGATTTCTCCTGAAGGAAGCCTCTAGGCTATAGTTCATCTAAAGAACCTAAAAATTCTTCTAAAAACTTCTAAAGATAATATAAAACTAGGAATGGGGGAAATATTTCTGTTTGAAGCAATAAAGAAAATATGAGGATCTTGGAATAGGATTGAGTAGCATACTACAAATCAATCTTTTGAAGAACAAATTGGTTATTCTTTGTTTTTTAAGCAATTTTTCATTAATAGCCCAAAGCATTTTTATTTAATATTACCATAAAATTCCTGATTTAATTCCCTGTTTCGTTAGTATTGGGATAATTAACTTATACAATCCTTTAGAAAAAGAACCATATCTTAACAGTTATTGAACAATTCTGAGCTCCATTATAGGAATTTGATAAATGCTTATTGAAAGATAGCAATACTATAAAAATATTTTAGTCTAAGGAACCTTTTTTGGAGATAGTTTTTTTAGAAATCTCCTTTAGTAGACGTGTCTAATCACCTATACTGTACATCTGAAAAGAAGGCAGACAATTCCAGTTGACCTAGCCAAAAATTTGTGAAAGGATTTACAAAGTGGTGGTGGGGAATATGTTTACATACACATATAGGTTGTGATATGTGTATATGTACACATCTTGCATCTGTCAGAAAGTTTTTACATTTTTATGTCATTCTACAAACTTTAGCTGCTTGGGAGGAATTAGCTAGAAACTGCCAGAGTCCCCTCTCTAGCATGATGTTTTAAATATTCATAGATGTCCTGAAAAAAATTTGCCACAATATAATAAAACATTGTATTTAACATGCTTCATCTAATATAAGTCACCTAATCTTTCCTGAAGGTCCCTGGGGACTCATTCCATTTATCCTTCCCTGACTTGAAGGGCTTCCCTGAAGTAAAGTGTCCACTTCCCTCAGATTACCAAATCAATCCCTGTAAAATGGGGAAAGAGGGCAGGGCTCTTAGGTAATCAACTCATCATTTCTGGGGATAAAGAGGGCAAAGGACTAGATGAGTTCTCGTTCTGAAGTGGAAAAGCACCCCAAATGGGACCGTGAGAAACATAATCTTGAATCTTTGTAGTTAGAACTTTATTATTAATTCTTCACTCCCTACTGCAGATGGTATTCTTACACCCTCCAGATGTGCTGTCCTGAGAGACCTGAGTCTTTGACAACCAGATAAACTTAAAGATATACTCCTTGCTGCTGCCTGAGAATGACCCCCCCTTAGAGTGATAACTTTTTAATGCCTTTATAAACATTCTTCAATTGATGGGCATCCACTAAGTTTCCAGTTTCTGGCCACTACAAAGAGGGCTGCCACAAACATTTTGGCACATACAGGTCCCTTTCCCTTCTTTAAGATCTCTTTGGGATATAAACCCAATAGTAACACTGCTGAGTCAAAGGGTGTGTACAGTTTGATAACTTTTTGAATATAGTTCCAAATTGCTCTCCAGAATGGCTGAATGTATTCACAATTCCACCAACAATGTATCAGTGTCCCTGTTTTCCCACATCCCCTCCAACATTGCACATTTATCTTTCCCTGTCATTCTAGCCAATCTGACAGGTGTGTAGTGGTACCTCAGAGTTGTCTTAATTTGCATTTTTCTGATTAATAATGACTTGGAGCATCTTTTCATATGGCTAAAAATAGTTTCAATTTCTTCGTCTGAGAATTGTCTGCTCATATCCTTTGACCATTTATCAATTGGAGAATGGTTTGATTTCTTATAAATTAGAATCAATTCTCTATATATTTTGGAAATGAGGCCTTTATCAGAAACTTTGACTGTAAAAATGTTTTCCCAGTTTATTATTCAACAGGGACCTTTTCTAATTGCTTCTTAAAGGTAAGGACTATGTTTTTTGCTTCTTAAATATTCTCAGAGTTTAATTACAGTGCCTACCAGCAATAGTAGTAAGAGCTTAAGAAATGCTTGTTGAGTGAGTAACTGATTGTATCAACTAGTATTCTCTTTCTGGGCCTTTATGTACATTCTATTCTGAAAATTCAGTGTTGTTTTTACTTACAAAAATGTCCAATTAAATTTTGACCTTCATTGCTGAAATCAGACTTTCAGCAGTCATTTACTTATTTACAGTAATTTGATTACAAAAATCTTTCAGCAGTTTTTCTTTGTGATTGCTTTGCAGTCTATGTTTACAGTAGGGTAGACTTCAGTTCATCCTAAAACCAAATAACAAGAACACAATCATTTTAGCATTTAGTCATTTGAATAACATCAATATATGAACAAAATAAAAAGGCATATTATATGCTATTCTCTTTGTCTTGATTTTGTTTCCCAACATTATGTCCTTTGAAGATGAGACAGGTATAATAATATTGTTGAACCTTTAAAGTAAAATTTCAACTGGTCTTTTTTCAACTAATTTTTTTGACTGCAACACCACCACCAAATAGCATCAAATTCCCCTTTCCTCAAGTGCATCGTGCTAAGAATGGGAGCAAAATAAAGGAGGGAGAGGGAGAAGGACAGGAAGAGAGAGAGAGAGAGAAGGAAAAGGAAAGGGAGGGAGGGAAAAGGAAAGGGAGAAGGAGAGAGGGGGAGGGAAGGAGAAAGGAAGAGAGGAGAAGGAAGGAGAAGGGAAAGGAGAGAAGTAGAGAGAGGAGTAGGTAGGTAGGTAAGAGGATGATTGATGAATAAATGCTATAGATTGTTCATCCAACCATATATCATAATCTGGGCAATCTGTTTCAATGGTCAATTCAAAATCAAGTATTTATGGATCTCTTCCATTAGTTTCTGCAGTATTTCTGAACATTTCTGTTACTACCAGTAGAATATCATACATAAACAAGAATATTTGTAGTACCTCAATATTCACTAAGAATCCATTTCAAGTCAGATTCTATGTTGTATAACCTTTACCACAGTGTAGAATGCCTTTGGCAAGTATGTATCTCTGTTTTATACTTCACCTGATGTTTCTGATTCTAGTCATTCAACAAGTTCATTTAAAAAAAAAATGTTATTTCTGTTAGATCTTTTAAGGAATCTTGAATGCTTTGGATGTGTGGGTAAGACATACCTTTCTGGAAAAGAGCTTTTAAGGCGGCTTTGTCATAATCAGCAAGAACTAAACATTGGAACTTTTACATCTATCATCCAATTTTGTGATGGTAGAGATGGAGTTTATCTGCTTATTTCTCATTAATATCCTCATCTAGAACACCCTGAAAAGGTATACCAAGAGGATATACTGCAATAACCAACACAAAATATTACATGATAATTGCATTAGAGAGGTGTACAATAAAATAATAAAGAAGGTTTGAGGTTCTGATCTGCAATGAGACGGACAGCTTATTGACAGATCTCTTAGACAGGTATTACAGGAAAGTAACAAGATGATTCTAGGGATGAAATAGAAGGAAAGAAGGAGGCTAGATTGCCCTAAAGTCGTAAAACCGTCGGCCCGGCGCTCCTCCTCCAGGGTAGGGAGCTGCGGCCCCGGCAGCAGCATCCGCGTCAGCGGCGGTCCTGCGCAGCACAGCCCGGTCCAGCCCGGCGCAATTGCCGCGCCCGCCGGCTGGCCCCGAGGTCAACGTTGCTGGAAAGGAAAGAGATGGAACCAAGAAAAAGTCATTATCTGACAGCGAATCAGATGACATCAAGTCCAAAAAGAAGCCCATTTTGCTGAAGCCTCGGGGCTTCCCACAGGGCCTGGATCCAGTGCGAATCATTGGTGTTCCGGGCACTGGGGAGCTGATGGTTGTCAGAAGTGGAAAGGTCCCGAGGCTGACTTGGTGCCGGCCAAAGAACAAATAGGAAATGTCCGCAGATTGCCATTACCTTTGTTGAGGAACAACTGACCGGCACTCCGGTCCCGAAGACAAAGCACAATAATCATTGGTGTTTGTTTTTGTTTTGTTTTGTTTTTAATGTGTGGGTGTGTAATGCATTTATATGTATTTTATAGAATCTGAATTGCATTCTTTGATTTGTTAGCTGTGTAAGCATTATCTACACCTAATAAGAACTGAGTTGGGTGGTTTCGAAGGTTTTTGTTTGGACTGGTTTTTATTTTGGATCAACAGCACTGGTAACTGAAAAAAGAAATACAAGCTTTCTATAACTTTTTTTTTGACTGAGGCAATTGGGGTTAAGTGACTTGCCCAGGGTCACACAGCTAGGAAGTGTTAAGTGTCTGAAATCAAATTTGAACTCGGGTCCTCCTGACTTCAGGGTTGGTGCTGAGCCACCTAGCGGCTCCTTTCTGCACTAACTTAACATTTATTACATAAGAGCATTTGACACAATGTAATTACTAACCTCTTCACAGTAGAGAAAAACTTTTATAAATATTAATTAATACACTTCTGTAGTCGTACTCTAAATCCTAAGAGATGTTTAGCCCCCATGTCTGCCTGTGTCATGTAGAATTCTGACATTCATTTGAAACCCAGCTTCTTAATAAAAGCTACATTTTACACCTAGAGGTCAATCCATTGAAAAGTTGCTTCTGGCAGCCGTTTCCCATGATTGCTCACTTCTGAGGAGCCTGAGAACCTGAATGCTTTTGTTTTTCAAAATACTTTTTGAACAGAACAGAATGATTTTTCAGTCTCGCTGGAGTGCCCATGGTGGTACTCAGTGTCTGGGCACTGAGGTGGTAGTAAGCATCTTTCCTATCAGCAAAGGCAGCCCCAGATACACAGGGGACAACAATTCCACATTTACCCAATGCCCTGTTGGTCAGATCTGGGTGGACAAGAGCCCCGGCTGCCAGGATTTGTGGCAGGGTGTACATGCTCCTTACAGCTTCCCTATGGATCTGATATCTCCATCTTTGATACCGCCCAGTCCCAGCTTAGAAATGTACAAGGATAAATGCTACCAGAACATGTTTGAATATTACCTAAAATATTAAAACAGAACTATTTTGGCCTTGATTTTTTCAAAGAGAAAAACTCAGAGTTATTGCTTCAGAAAGTTGAAGGGGCTCATCTTATTTTACTAACCAAAGGGTCCTCTCTTAATCATGGAGTAACATCCCCATTTGCTGGAATTTAAATATTCTGTTGAAAGGGCAGGCATTTGGAGGGGGAGGGTGTTTTCCTAACTATGGACATAAATAAGGAAGCCAATGTATCCATGTTCTGTATGCTTCTATATTCTTGATCTGCATGTTTTTCCTTCTTTATCCCATTGCATCCCTTCAACATGTGGGACCAGCCTTTTGAGTATTTTTTGGATCACTTGGCTCCACAGGAATCAGGGGGAAAAATAACTTTGTAGTCATTGTAATTTTATAGAATTTTATATTATTTACTTTATTATAAATACTTGTGAATAGTGATCAACAAAGTTTTATATTCTTCCTTAAAAATAAAAGTTGTAAAACCAAAACAAGAATGTCCAAAATTTAGTAAATGATTCACAAAGGTAGTCTGTGTTAGGGTTTGATGCTGTTATAATTTCTAGTTAGTGATATTTCAGGAACTTCTTAATCGTTTTTTTGTCCTTTACTGGCCAGGTTTATTACTATTTAAAATACATTTATTGATATCTTCTGCTTTTACATTACCTAAATTTCACTGTCACCTCTCTCTTCCCCTTTCCAAAGAGCCATCCCATATAGCAATATATAATCTTTTAAAGGAAGACAAAAAGTCAGGAAAACTGATCAATATATTGAAAAAAATCTGAAAATATATGAAGGATTTCATGTCTATAAAACTCCGCCCCCATCTCTTACAAAGGACATAGAAAGGTGTCTGCTTATATCTTTTCTTTAGGGCAATTCTTATTCTTTGTAATTCTTACAGCATAGTAATATTCCATTATATTCCTGTACCACAATTTGTTTAACCACTCCCTAATCAAAGGACACAAGCTTTTAAGTTTTTATTACCATAAGAAGCTCTACTGTAAATATTTTGATGTATATGGGAACTTTCTCCTTATCTATGACTACCTTGGGGTATAATGCTTAGTTCAATTTCTTTGGAAAAGGGTATGGACAATTTAATCTCTTGATTTGCATAATTCCAAACTGAAAGATGACAGGAACAAATAACGATGAATGTTGGAGGGGCTGTGGGAAAACTGGGACACTGATGCATTGTTGGTGGAGTTGTGAAAGAATCCAACCATTCTGGAGAGCAATCTGGAATTATGCCCAAAAAGTTATCAAAATGTGCATACCCTTTGACCCAGCCATACTACTACTGGGCTTATACCCCAAGGAACTACTAGAGAAGGGAAAGGGTCCTGTATGTGCCAAAATGTTTGTGGCAGCCCTTTTCATAGTGGCTAGAAGCTGGAAGATGAATGGATATCCATCAATTGGAGAATGGTTGGGTAAACTATGGTATATGAATGTTATGGAATATTATTGCTCTATAAGAAATGACCAACAGGAGAAATACAGAGAGGCTTGGAGAGACTTACATCAACTGATGCTGAGTGAAACGAGCAGAACCAGAAGATCATTATACACTTCAACAATGATACTGTACGAGGATGTATGCTGATGGAAGTGGATTTCTTCAACATAGAGAAGAACTAATCCAATTCCAATTGATTAATGATGGACAGAACCAGCTACATCCAGAAAAGGAACGCTGGGAAATGAATGTAAACTGTTATTTTTACCTTCTGAATCCAATTCTTCCTGTGCAACAAAAAATTCGGTTCTACACACATATATTGTATCTAAATTATACTGTAATATATTTAACATATATAAGACTGCTTGCCATCTGGGGGAGGGGGTTGGGGGAGGAAGGGAAAAAATCTGAATAGAAGTAAGTGCAAGGGATAATGTTGTAAAAAATTACCCATGCATATGTACTGTCAAAAAAATGTTATAATTATAAAATAAAATAAAAAATTAATAAAAAAAATGTCAAAAAAAAATAATAATTCCAAACTAATTTCCATATGCTTCACAAATAATGTGCAACTTCTCCAGCATTTTGTCATTTTTACCAATTCAAAGGATGGGAGGTGAAAACTCAGGGTTCTCTTAATTTCCATTTCTTTATTGCTAGTTATTTGGAGCCTTCTTGCATATTAATAATTTGCAATTCTTCCTTTAAGAATTATTTGTTCCGGGGATGCTAGGTGGTATAGTGGATAGAGTACCAGCCCTGAAGTCAGGAGGACCTGGGCTCAAATCTGGCCTCAGGCACTTAACACTTCCTAGCTGTGTGACCCTAGACAAGTCACTTAACTCCAATTGCCTCAGGTTTAAAAAAAAAATTGTTTCATATACTTCAAGTACTAATTTAATTGACCACTAATCTAGAATACCTAGCACATAGTAAGTGCTGTATAGATATTTATTTCCTTCCCTTTCCCTATTGGAAAATGTTTTTGGATATCTAGCTATCCATATATATATATATATATATATATATACTTTTTATATGTACATACATATTATATATTTGTGTAGTTGTATATAACTGTATCAATATAGATCTAGATCTGTTGTCTACATATCCTGGATATCAAAATCCTTATTCAAGAAAATTGATATAAAGTTTTTGGGTTTTTTTTCTCATTCAACCACTTGACTTCTTATCCTAGACATATTAATTTTGTGTAAGAGTTTTTCAATTTCATGTAATCAAAATGATCTAGCTTATCTTTTGTAATGACCTCTATCTCTTGTCTAGTCATGAATATGCTTCCTACCCACAACTGTAAAAGACATATTATCTGTTTCTTTTTTAGCTTTTTTAATAGCATGATTCTTAATATTAAGATCACATGTACATTTTGAATTTATTATAGAATATGGCACAAGGTAATAATCTAAGCTTAATTTCTACCTATTTTTCCGGTTTTCCCAGTGGTTCTTAAGTTATATATGTTTTCAGATTGATCAAACATTAGGTTATTGAATTCCATTGATTCTGATTTTCCCTTGTATAGTCAATTCTACTGATTGTCTTTTCCAGTTTTTTAATCAGTACCAAATGGTTGTCAATGACTGATGCTTTATAATATTATTTGAGGTCTTGAAGTGTTATTACTCCTTAATTTATAAGTTTTTAAGTTATTTCTCTCATATTCTACATCTTTTGTTTCTTCAAAATTTTTAAATTATTTTTATGATTTATAATTTTATGATTTTATTGAGTGCCATAAAATATTTTGGTGATTTGATTGAAATAGAATTAAAATTAGATTAACTTATTGTATTATTATTTTTATTATATTGGCATGATGCATTCATAAGCTCTAAATATTCCTCCAGCTATATTAAGCCAATATTAAGCTAACTATTCTTTTCTAAGAAGAACTTTGTAATTGAATCTTGAATCTATTCAAGTATAAAAGCTGTTTTGCTTGGTCCCCAAATATTTCAGTTTATTTTGTCTTTATTTAGAATGGGATTTCTTTTTCTGTCTCTTGAGTTTTATTATTATTATATAGAAAGTGTTGCTTTTTGTGAGTTCATTTTATGACTTTCAACTTTGCCAAAGCTATTATCTCAATTAGTATCTTTGATAATTCCCTAGGATTTTCTAAGTAAACCATCAGATCATCAGCAAAGCTAGTTTTATCTCCCCTTTGTCTACCTATATGCTTTTAATTTTTTCTTCTATTAGGGAAGTAACAAATTGGGAAAACATTTTTACAGTTAAAGGTTCTGATAAAGGCCTCATCTCCAAAGTATACAGAGAATTGACTTTAATTTATAAGAAATCAAGCCATTCTCCAATTGATAAATGGTCAAAGGATATGAACAGACAATTTTCAGATGATGAAATTAAAACTATTTCCACTCATATGAAAGAGTGTTCCAAATCACTATTGATCAGAGAAATGCAAATTAAGACAACTCTGAGGTATCATTACACACCTGTCAGATTGGCTAAGATGACAGGAACAAATAACGATGAATGTTGGAGGGGCTGTGGGAAAACTGGGACACTGATGCATTGTTGGTGGAGTTGTGAAAGAATCCAACCATTCTGGAGAGCAATCTGGAATTATGCCCAAAAAGTTATCAAAATGTGCATACCCTTTGACCCAGCCATACTACTACTGGGCTTATACCCCAAGGAACTACTAGAGAAGGGAAAGGGTCCTGTATGTGCCAAAATGTTTGTGGCAGCCCTTTTCATAGTGGCTAGAAGCTGGAAGATGAATGGATGTCCATCAATTGGAGAATGGTTGGGTAAACTATGGTATATGAAGGTTATGGAATATTATTGTTCTATAAGAAATGACCAACAGGAGAAATACAGAGAGGCTTGGAGAGACTTACATCAACTGATGCTGAGTGAAACGAGCAGAACCAGAAGATCATTATACACTTCAACAATGATACTGTACGAGGATGTATGCTGATGGAAGTGGATTTCTTCAACATAGAGAAGAACTAATCCAATTCCAATTGATTAATGATGGACAGAACCAGCTACATCCAGAAAAGGAACGCTGGGAAATGAATGTAAACTGTTATTTTTACCTTCTGAATCCAATTCTTCCTGTGCAACAAAAAATTCGGTTCTACACACATATATTGTATCTAAATTATACTGTAATATATTTAACATATATAAAAAAAAATTTTTTTTCTTCTATTATTGCTAGCATTTTTAGAATTGCAAAAATTATTATTGATTATATCACCTTCATTTTCAAATATATCTCTTCCTTCACCACTCCCCACCAAGATATCCCTTATAGCAAAGATCTAAAAGACAAGGAGGAAAAGTAGTAGAGCAAAATCAACTCAGTCTGAGAGATTCTGCAGTTATACATAGAATCTCTCGTATTTATGAAGAAGGGAAATATATTCTTCTAGTTTTTCTCCAAACTTCATTATAATCATATAGCATTCAGTTCCTTTATTTTTTCAAATTATATTGTAGTTATTCTATATATTGTCTTCCTGGTTCTCCTTACTTCATTCTGCACCAATTCTCTCACCAATTCTTCCCATACTTCTCTCAATCCTTATGTATATGTTTTTTTTAATTGATTTTGTGTGAAATATTTAAATTTATAGTCAAAATTATTTTATTTTTTTCTATTTATCAATTCTTTGGTTATAAATTTGTGAATTCTTCCCTTAATCATAATTCTGCTTTAGAGTTAAGTCCTTGGTTTCAAATCTATTCTCTCAGTCTGAAATGAAGAGAAAGCAAAAATGTTATTTGTTTTCTATACTGTAAAGAAGGAAAATGCTATAAGTAGAAAGAAGATAATAAAGTTAAATGTCTATTGAAAACTCAGGGTAGTGGTAAATTTCAAAAACTCCAAACCCCAAAGAGGGGTGGAAATAAGGAAAGGGTGACAAGTTCTCCAAACAAGGTAAACAGAGAATGTGAGATGATCTGTCTAGTAACTTGGTAGAGGTAATACAGCAGTAGATCAATGTGGTACAAAAGGTTGATAAACAATAATATCAAAGAATGATTCAGAAAAAGGATGGGCTATGGAAAAAAATGAAGTCAGTGAGTAAGGAAAGGGGAAAGCAATAGCTGGAAGGTAGCAAAAATTGAATATGTAGAGAATTAGGAGAATTTCAGTTGAGGAAAAAGCAACCATCACTCCCATCATATCTGAAAAAGATTTCTTTCCTGGGTTTTCAGCACGTTTTGGGACTACTAAGAACGCCCTCAATAAACTGTTGAGTTATTCTTCCCAAGGATTCCTAACTGTCAGATTTAGTCTCACCTGAAGTGGTACTTCCTAGGCCTTCCCCCTTCAGGCATCCATGTCTCTTCCCCTTTGTCTGATAGGAAGATTACATGAAGTTTAGAAATGGGAAGCCCAGTTAGCAGCTCTGGCTGGAATGGAGAATTGATGTCACTAGGAAAATAAGAAGTAGGCTAATTTAGTAAGTGTGAACTAAATTGTCAAAAACCTTGAAAGTTAGACTAAGATTAAACATAATCCTTTTACCAGTGAAGACCCATTAAAAACTTTGAACTAGTATTTGCAATAATAATAGGAAAAAGCACTTACATAGCACCTATGTGCCAGATACTTTGCCTAGACATTTTTTACTCACAACCACAGGAAATAGGTACTAATATTATCTCCACTCTAAAATTGAGGAAATTGAGACAGAGGTTAAGGGATTTGATCAGGGTCACAAGGCAAGTAAATGTCAGAAGCTAAATTTGAATTCAGGTTTCTGACTCTAGGCTCATTGTTCTATCCATTGTACCACCAGCTTCTTCTAATAGCAATGTTTAGAAAGATTAGTAAGATTAATCTAGTAAAAGTGGGTAAGGAGAACTTGGAGGTAGATCAGATAGTAAACTAAGCACAGATAAGGGGCTTAATTAGGGAGGCATCAGTGTGAATGGAAAAGCAGTATATAAGAAAGTTTGTAAATTTAAAATGGTCAAGCTTTGATCCAAAATGATTTTAAGGTCAGGTTTGAAAAATAGGGATACAGCTGAACCCACTGAAAGAAATGGGTCACTTGGAAAGAGAAACTGATTTGGAGTGAAGAGGGTAAGTTTGATTATGATGTATTAAGTTTAAGAGCTCAGGGATACAATCAAAAGAAGATATCTCATAACTGTAGATTATATAGACTCAGTCATATATTCTTTAAGATGCTGGGGTGTGGGGACAAGGAACAGGGATTAAGGGCTCCCCCCATCCTGCCACAAATATCCTGGCCCTATCCTCCTCAGTTAAGAGAGATAATTATATTTCTCAATCCAGATACCCTCTAGAGTTCATAGGCAACCTCTTCCCCATTTTCACTTGCCCCATTTGGCTTTGTCTTTACATGCCCCCTTGGATGTGACATCTTGGTTTCCCTTGCATCCTCTACTTGGCCAGATCCCACTGCTAATGTTATGTAACAGTACAATCAAGCTTTCCTTCTCTGGTTTAGTGAGAATGATTTGGACTTGCCACTACAGATTTAGTGTAGGGTAAGCTTTTGCAGGATAGGATGTGGGGAGATACACATAGATTTAGTGGTTGGTTACTTGCCCAAATTAATCATTAAATTTCCAGCACTCTATTGCAGGGCTTTGAAGCAGCTGTAGACTTGGAATCATTAGCATAGAAGTAATAACTAAAACCATGAGAATAAGGCTTTTTCAGGGAATAAGTGTAGAGATATAAAGCCAGGATCTGAGTCTTAGAGAAAAATCATTTACAGCAAGAAGAAAAAAACTCATTGGTTAGAGAGATAGAAAAAAGGAGAGTTTAAAAGAGATAGTAGTCAAGAGTCATGTACAGATGTAGATATGCATGATTTTGCTTAACACAAACGTGTAGGAAATATGAAGCTCTTAAAATGTTTTTATTCATTCACTTATTACGTTGATTCTACCTCTGTGGCTGTCAGCTTTACTTCTCTTAGAAACTCGAAATAACCCAAAGATAAGAACCAAAAAACATAATAATTTTTAAAGACCAATGAAATGAAGCCAAACCCTATAATAATGACCTCTTGGCCAAGAGGTGAATAAAATGCATATCCCTCCTTTCCTTGAAGAAATGGGGAACTATGGAAACAGAGCACTGGAAATACCATACACTATGCCAGTGTGGAGGCTGTGTTAGGTGGTTTTACTCAGCTCTTTTACTTCATTACTAGGTGTTCAGGATTATAATGCCGGATATATTCAAAAATAATTGATGTAAAAGCAAAAGGCATCCAACACTTTTAAATCAATTTTTTAAAATCACTAGTATCCATTAAGAGAAGTCATAGTCAAGGGCAAAGGGTTAACAAGTAAATTAAAAAGTAGAGGCAAAGCTTGTGGAAGGAGTGATGGGCTTCTAATGTACCTATAGATGAGGCTGGAAAATCTGCTTGGATCAGAGGGACAGCCAAGAGTTCCAAGAACTAGAATGCAAGAAGATCCAAGTTAGGAAAAATAGACTGGATCCAAGGCAGGTTTCTAAGAGAAGTGGAGCTAACAGCCACAAACAGATGGAATGGACAAGCAGATGAGTAAGCGAATGAATTTTTAAAAATCATTTTAAGGGTCAGCTAGGTGGCACAATAGATAGAGCACCAGCCCTGAAGTCAGGAGGACCTGAGTTCAAATGTGGTCTTAGACACTTAATACTTCCTAACTGTGTGACCCTAGGCAAGTCACTTAACCCCAAATGCCTCAGCAAAAAAAAAAAAAAAAAAAAGTCATTTTAAGTGCTAAGCATTTGCCATACATTGTGCTAGGCAGAGGGGAAAAAAAACAACCAAGTCTGCCTTCAAAAAGTTTATATTCTAATAAGTGAAAAACTGTTTTTTCTCTGATTAGAATATAATTTTATATATGTGTACATATGCATATCTAATTTATATATAATGATGTAATTTATATGTGTGTATACACATATACACAGACAATATTGTGGGGAGAGGGGTGATCTGGGAAGTCACAGAGATTTTAAGTGGAGGTGTAGGGACATCAATTGCCATCTCCTTTCTTATGACAAAGGTATATTGAGTTGATTACTTTCCCAGAGCAAAAGGTAGAAGGAGGGAATGGAACAGATGGCAATCATCTTACTAGGGATGACAAAAGGCTGAATGGGATGCAAAGTCTGGTCTGGAGCCTGGTAGAGTTAGATGCATTTGCACTCACCAGTCGGGACAGCTCAACCCTAAACAACTCCAAGGAAACTGAAGCTGGCCTAGTCTCGGAAGGTAGTCTGGAAAGTATTGCTTCACCTAGGGAAGAAGAAAGGCGGGGCAGGAAACAAGGTGTGCAAGCACATCCTGGTAGATAACTGACTGGGAGGCAAAATATGGCCTGGGGTCAGATTTATGTCCTACAGAAGATTTGAATGTTCATTATAAGCTGTATTCCAATGGCCTAAAATAATTAAAAATTCTGACGTACATTTAGTGCTTCTAACTATAGGATTCCTTTGATTTGAGGCTCTAAATCATTATAGAGAGTAGAGAGAAGTACTTATAATCAAGTAGGGGAAGATTTATGTCTTAAAGTGGATGAGGGAAATTAAAGTTTCCTTTTGAGTTGTGTCTCTCTCAAGTTGAAGCCAACAAGGACAATGAGAGACGTTACTCAAGAGGTTTGTAATTAATTTTGTATTTAGAGTACTTGAGGTCAGATTCATGACATACTACCTACTGACCAATTACTCAGAGAGTCTATTAAGCAAAAAGGAGAAAATCTGAATAGTAAGAAGAAATGTTAATAAGCTTGAACAAGAGGTTTATTTAGATTAGGAGAGCCAATATCAAGTGTTTAATAGGTTCTATGCTTCCATTTTGTATTGAGTATTTAATAAAGTGACAAGTCTGCCTGAAGTTTTCCCTCAATTCATGATATTCTCAAGATCATTCTTTGGCATAACGTCGTTGATGCTGGATAACAGATGACTTGCGACTGAAAACTTTCCCACATACACTACATTCATAAGGTTTTTCTCCAGTATGAGTTATTTGATGTCGGTTAAGATGCCTTCTCAAATTGAAAGCCTTCCCACATTCATTGCATTCATAGAGTTTCTCTTTACTATGGATTTTCTGATGTTGATTAAGGGATGATCTGTCAAAGAAGGCTTTCCCACATTCATCACATTCATAGGGCTTCTCTCCAGTATGAATTCTCTCATGTATGATTAGAGTTGAACGATCAAAGAAGGCTTTCCCACACTCATGACATTCATAGGGTCTTTGTCCCGTGTGAGTCATTTGATGTCTCCTAAGGCTACTGCTATGTCTAAAAGCTTTACCACATTCATTACATTTGTAGGGACTCTCTCCAGTATGTATTCTCTGATGTCTGGTAAGATTTGAGCAGTTAAAGAAGGCTTTTCCACATTCATCACATTCATAGGGCTTCTCTCCAGTATGAATTCTTTCATGTATGGTTAGGGATGAACAGTCAAAAAAAGCCTTCCCACATTCATTACATTCATAGGGTCTTTCTCCTGTGTGGATAATCTGATGTCTCCGAAGACTACTTCTATGTCTGAAGGTTTTCCCACATATATTACATTCAGGGCCTTTCTCCTTATTGGGATTCTTTTTGTTATTAATTGACATTTTCTTGAGATTTCTCTTATGGGAAACAGATTTTCTACTTATCTTCCTTTCAGAGTTTTCTCTTTTCTTCTCCAATCTAACCTCAGGTACAGTTATTTCTCTTGTGAATCTTTCTATTAATGTCCCTGATGATTTTATTTCTTCAGAAATGATCTGCTTTAGAGATGACCCCTGGGTCTCAGGTTTACTCTTCCTGTCTGAAACCAAAAGAAAACACAAATTAATGTATTCCCTTTATTTTTTTAAAAGGAAAATTTCTGGCAAAAAGTGGATAAGATAAAAAATGTTTTCTGGATGACCCACATTATAGGCTTGGTTTTCTAAATAATCTTGTACACTGAGAAGAGGCTAGAAAATAAGAGATAAAGAATTGGGAAGGAAGGAAAAATAAAGAGACAGGTAAACAAAAAATATGATCAAGCCTATCCAGGAGTTAAGGAGGAGATATGGATGAGGAGAAATATCCAGGAATGAATAAGGATGAAGACATGATCTAGAAAGATAAAACTCTGATAGAAAAAAAGAATGATTACTAGAAATGATAAAGAGAGAAAAAGAGTAGGTGGCTAATAAAATGAAAAGGAATTCAGAAGGATCCCTGCTGAGGAAAAACAAATCTACCCCACTGCCACAAAATGGAAAGCAGCATTCTAGCATGGGTCTGGGGTATTAACAATTCTAGCAGGCTTTGGGGTCTCTGAGAAGGCCCCCTTACAAAAACCTGGGCTATTATTTTCTTTAAGCCCTACTTTCAGACTCTCTCTTACTCACCCAAATGCATGTTTCTTGAGATCTCTCCCTCTTCAATTCTTTGTAGATCAAGTATCCACGGCTCTTCTCCTTGCTCCAACTGGAAGATCACATCAGGTTTAGAAACAGGGAGCCCTATTTATAAAGAAGAGAATGAATCACAGCATTTTGTTCTAGAGTCACAAAAACTGTTACAAAAGTCAATCCTGACCTTTTTTCCTTCTACCATATTTTCCTGTCTCCCTACTGAGTCACAATAGGAAAACCAGAAATTGCAGAGATTTCTGAAGGACGTTCAGGCTTTTTTCTAGAGCCATAGAAATAATCTCTCTCTTCTTTTTGGGGAGATAAAGATAGGAAAGGTACCTCTTATGGGGAGGGAAAGATTACAAAAGAAGCTGCTTGTGTCTATATACAGAACCAATAACTGTAGGATTTTTAAAAAGAAATCTTTGGTCTGAATCATAAACATAATTGAGCAACTCAGAGGCTCTTCAGCTTTTATCAATTTTCTTTGGTATTCCTGCACCTTAACTGCTGCTCAACATAAAGGACCTTTCTCCCTTTATTTTGCCTTATTCTCTTCTTCCCTTGATTTTTTTTTTCATGGGCAAAGCAAGTAGCTTTCTTTAATCTACTTCCTATTCTTATCAGGGGTTCTTACTTGCTATAAGTGTTTTCTCCCAGTTTCTTGCTTTCCTTCTAATTCTGGCAGCACTGGCTTTGTTTGTACAAAAATCCTTTTAGTTTAATGTAATCAAAATTATTCACTTTACCTCCCATGATCCTCTGTCTTGTTAGATTATAAATTCTTCCTTTATCTACTGATCTAATAGGTAGTTTTTCCACATTTCACTAATTTGCTTATATCATCTTTTATGTCTAAATTATGTATCCCTTATGAGCTTATCTAGGTATATGGTGCAAGATGTTGATCTCCATTTTTTCCAAACTTGCTTTACAGTTTTTTCTGCAGTTTTTGTTAAATAATAAGTTCTTGCCTCAATAGCTAAGATCTTTGAGTATCGAATATTAGGTTACTGTGTTCATTTACTTATGTTTAGCATATACCTAATCTATTCCTTTTATCAACCACTCTTTTCTCATTCAGTACTAGATTGTTTTGATGATTACCACTTTGTAGTATAGTTTAAAATTTGGTATTAGAACTTACTTTTAAAAATTAATTTATTTCCATTTTTTGGATACTGTATAGATTCTGAATTGAAGAATGAAACTATCTTTACCCAGTGAGATGAGGTTTCTATAGTTTTCCAACATTACTTCTCGGTAGAGGTCCCTCTGAGCAGGGTTCAGTTGCTGCCACTCCTCTTGGGTAAAGTTCACAGCCACATCCTTAAATGTCACAGATTCCTGAAACAAACACATTCTTGCTCACCTGTGGACCCTCTCCTGAGGAAAGGGAGTTGATTAAATGCATTATAGAGATAGATGGAGTAGACAGAAAGTAGTTCTGATGACATTAAGGACTCTAAATACTGTGTCCTTTGGAATGAGACAGAGGCCTGTGGCCTAAGGCAAAAAGTATCTTGTCTTCAAGTCACTGGGCCACACTGTGAGAAAGCACTAAAGGAGGAAGTCTTCCTTATAGTCCATCATCCACCAAGATGGGGCAGTTTCCTAGGGATGAAAAATTTGGGGCTCTGACAAAGATGATGGAGGAAGAAAAAGTATACATATTTTGGACATTGCTACTGCATTTCAGGAAAGAGAGAGGGAAAATCAATTCACCTGAGGCATGGCTGTCAGCAACACAGGAGCCATTTCTTCTTCTATATTTCCCTTTGGGAGAAAGTCAGGGCTGCTGAAAGAGAATGAGCACATTAGGTGCTTGGACTAATTTTGCAATTCCCAGAATCTACATAGCAGCTTGGTATGGTTTTTCCCACCTCCTTCATACCATATTAAGAGGAGTCAGAAGGAGCCCAGGCACAACTGCCCTGCTCCCTCTGCAGAGAAAGGAAAAGAGTCAAAGATCAAGATCAAGAAATGTTGGTTCTGGGCTTGTAGTTCATGATCAAGAACAGTTTTCTGAGTCAAAATGAAGCTTGACTTAATAGCTCTGTCCCCACACTGGTTCAGTGTACTACAGTGAAAAGAGGTCACTTGGCTCTGGAGTCAGAGAACCTGGGTTCCCATAGTATCTGTGTGATTTTGGCAGGTCAGTTAATCTCTCTGGACCTCAGTTTTTTCATCCATGAAGTGAAGATAGTTGGATGTGATGGCCCCCAAATACACTGAGGGAAGATATTTCCCTTTCTCTTCTTGTCTCATATGTTTTATGAAGAATTGAGTTTCTGACTTGAAAATCATGGACACACGACCAAAGAAGGAGCTGTGTCTCTGATTATCTATGAGACCTTAGCTCCTCATCAGCTTTCTGGCTATGATGTGTACCCAAAAAGCAATGGGAATGATATCAGAAACCATTCACCAAAATCTGTTTCATGACTTTCAGTGACATTTTATATCAGTGAACCAATGAATGAACAGAAATCCCCTCCAAAATACACCTGTCTGGTATACCTGTATACCAGAGTTATGCAGTCTGTGAGGACCTCTACTGAAGGGGAACCTATTTTGGACAGCTCTGTTAGAAGTTTTCCCCCACCTCATGCCCAAGTCTGTCTTCTCACAGTTCTTCCCCAATTCTCCTTGGCCAGGAGCCAAGCAGAATAAGTTACTAGAACATTATAGAATAAGTTATCCATATGCCCTCCACATCATCTCCTTTTCATTGATTCTTGTATAGAATATTTTCTAGTACTTTCTGGATATCATAAGCAGATGTCTAAAGAGTGGAAGACCCTTCACCCATCATGTATTCTGCTTTCTATCAGTATACACTTTAGTATCCTTTAGCAAGCTTCTTATTCTCAAATATCTTTCAAGAATCACATATACCGATTCAGTTCTGCCAATTCTCTTTTTGTCTAAGTTGTAATTCTTCTGGGCTTGGTGACATAATTTTTTGAGGGCAGAGAGATGTTGCTTGTTTCCTCATTTATCTTTGATTTCTACTCCTTGATAAAAATGTTTTTTTCAACCTTCTCATTCCAATGACCATTGCCCCTAAAAAGCAAAAGCAAAATAATATCTGAGT
Organism: Sminthopsis crassicaudata; assembly: GCF_048593235.1. Lineage (NCBI taxonomy): Eukaryota > Metazoa > Chordata > Mammalia > Dasyuromorphia > Dasyuridae > Sminthopsis > Sminthopsis crassicaudata. Next base: position 148,774,871 of record NC_133618.1, read on the forward strand.
ATTTCATCTACTCTCACTTGTTTTCTATTGTTCTATCTGTCCCCAATAACAATTATATACTTTCTTTGGGACTCCTCTTGACCCCAACATAGCTAAAGCAAATAAATAAATCCCCTTTTCATTGTCCTTAGCTTCCCCTGGCAGATTCATTCTGGGCTTAAGAGTGCCCAATATTATTGTTATGACTAGTTCCTTTTTTCTGAAGTTCCAGCTTCTAAATGTCTTTTTAAAATATGAGTTTGTTGATGAGTACCCTAGAGCACCACATCAGGTTTTTTTTTTGGGGGGGGGGAGGTGCTTGCCTTTTTATTCTTCACAAAAATAATTTCTCTATATATCTTTAGAGTTCTATTTTTTAATTGGCACACTTTTTTCTTTTAGTTATTATAAACTTGGCAAATGTCAACAAATAGGAATTTTTATATGTAAATAGAAAAAGAGAACTACATATTAAAACCACAAATCTTTGCACACAGTTTTGTCTATATATTTAATCTTTAAAATAAATATTTATTAGTCTTTTTTTAATATCACCATAGTTTTCCTTGATATCCTTTACCTGCCCACTCTAAAACATCCACCTCATATAACAAATATTTTATCAAGACAAAAAAACAAAAGATGGAGAGGGAATTAACATTACTGATTAATTCATCAAAAAAGTCTGCAACTATATAAAATGTTCAACACCTTTGAACCTTCTACCTCTGCAAATGGGTGAGGGAAGAATGTCTTCTCAAATCTCTTCTTCCAAACTATGTGTATTCCTTAGAATTCTTCAGTATTCTATTTTTGATTCTTTTGGGTGGTTGTTCTTTCCATTTACACAATTGTAGTCATTGTGTATATGTTTTCTGCCTCTGCTTCCTTCATTCTGCATCAGTTCAAGTAGATCTTTCCATTTTTTCTCTGTTTTTAAATTAAAATGATAGTACAAACACTAACCTGCTTGTTTCCAAACACTTGCCCTTATGAACTCCATTCTGCTCCCTTTGATAACTTAGAAAAGAATATTGAAGCTTTATTAAAAATACAAAATGAATAGAAAGATGTTACTGTCTGCATGTTGTCTTTTCTATTATCCTGAGCTCTCCATTAGACTCCAGAGCAGATACTATTTTTTGGTTTTGATTTTTTAACTTTCTTTGTGGCACCACTGTCTTATCCAGGGACTTAATAAAGACTTGCTGACTTGACTCTTATACCTTTTCTCAGTGGATGTCTTTGTGTGATATATACTTACTGGAAAATATTTCAGATCACACATTGTGAATTAGTTATGTGATATCTTCATAAACTCTACATCTATGCTTTCAGTCTTAGAAGAATTAGAGAGTTCACAAAATTTAAAGCTGGAAGGAATTTCAGTTGACCATTTAGTCCAATGGTTCTCAAAATGTGGACCAAAGAATTCCAGGAGTCTCTGAAATCCTTTCAAATTCAAAATTAGTTTTTATTTATAATATGGAAAATATACATGTAACCCACAAAAACAAAAATTCTTTGCACAGATGCCTCAATAATTTTTAATAGCATAAAGATACATAGAACAACAATTTAAAAACCCCTAATTTAGTCCAATCCATAATCAAAAGGAAAACCATTCCATATTCAAGTGGTCATCCAGACCCTACTTAAAGTCTTCCAATGAGTGAGAACCCATCTCTGCTCAAAACAACCTGTTCCACTCTGGAAATGCTTTATTTGTTAGGAAGTTTTTTCTGACATTAAGCCTAAATTCTCTAACTGGTTTTGTTCTATGGAACCGTGATCATGGCTCTGCATTCTTACTAGACCCTCCACCCAGAGGCTCTAAACATTCCTTGGCCTCTGATCTTTATACAAGATCTTCCCTCTCTTGGCTGCCTTCCTCTAGACAATTTTCCTCTAATGCTATCCCTTGTACCTCATCATCCTATTTCTATTACTTTGAGATCTCAATCCCACAATTATTCCCTTCTTTTCCTGAATCTTCAATCTATTCTTCTCTATGGGTTCTTTCCTTCTATTGTTAAGCATCTGTAGGTCTTTTCTGAGACTTATCTTAAATAAGCTTTATTTTAACTCCATTTTCCCTTCAAATGTTTTCCCTTTCTTTCACTGTAAAATCACTTAAATGTTTTATTTAAACTTTTGGTTGCACCGTGCCATACCTAACAAATACTTAGTAACATTCCTTGAAAAGAATATGAAAACAACTTAAATTTATACCATGAATATGATTGCATATTTAATGAGATACATAATTATTATGACACAAGATAAACAGATTAATACAGTAACTATCTTTACTAAAAAAAAAAATCCAAGCATGTCTAGAGCCCTCGAGAGGAAAGATTGTTCTAAGAGGTGGAAAGAGAATGGTTATTTGTAGACTACAATTCCTCAACCTACCACTAGGAGATGATCAGTGTTCCATTTCCCCCTTACGTATAAGCTCTTATTTTTCTTGATGCAGATAATTGTTCAGTCTTAAGCCACCCGAGCTCCTTGAAGGCAGGGTTGATGTTTTTACCCTTTAGAAAGAGTTCTACAGTTTGACAATTTTCTGTTCATTCCCAGAAAATTGTCAAACTGCAGAACTCTTCCTAAAGGGTAAAAATAACAAGACTTGGTAACACATTGGGCAGACAGGCTGGAACCAGGGGTTAGTCAAAATTTACAAGACGTCTATGTGGAAACCGCAGAACTAGGATGTCAGACTCCTCGGATGGATCCAATTCAGTTATTTAGTCAACAGCAAGTGCTTATTAAGTATATGTCAGGCATTGTGCTAAGCACTGGGGAAGCAAAGAGCACCCTTTGCCCTATAGTGCCTACATTCACTCCTGGTTCTCGCCCCTTTGGAGAAACCCAGACCAGCATCCACACCACTGCCTGCAGGCACAGCGCTCCCCACAGAGATTCCTTTAAGCTTAGCTCAAATTCCTCCTATAGGAGGCCTTTTCCACCCCCATTCCAGCTTCCCCCTTCCCTACGAAATTACCTCTCATTTACCCCAGATTTACTTTATACGCACAAATGTTTGTCTTCCCCTTTACAATTGGGGAGGCTGTGCTTTGTAACCCACTGCTTAGCATAGTGCATGGTATATAGTAAGCACTTAATAAATGTTTATTTTCATTTTCCACTCAGCTGTGAAAAGTGTAAAGCTTTTGTCTGACCAAGTCACCCCAACATTCATGTGTTCCAAGGGTTTCCTATTGTCTCCAGATTTACATATAAAATCTGGCACTCATAGCTTGTCACAGCCTCGCCCCCTCCTACTTTTCCACCTTCCAGTGCTCTATTCCTCAACAAGTACTCTTTGTCCCACGAACAAGACCCCCCCCCATTTGTGGGCATCCTCCGGGGCTCTCTCCCGTGCTGGGAAGGCTCTCCCTGCGCATCTTCATCTCCCAGTCCCGCCCAAAGCCTCACTTTACCAGAAGCCCTTTCTCCAAACCAGCACCCTCGCTCTTCACTATTTCCAGTCTGTCCTGTACACGGGATACTTCTGGGCAGTGATCTGCATGCTGTCCCTCCCCTCCCCGCCATGGAAATGTTTTGCCTTTCTTTGTAGCCCATGCTTAGCCCGCGGTCGACAATTAACTGATATTATGTGTCAATTGCAGGTTGCTAAATTGCCCATTTATCCGGTCCAGTCTGCTCCTACGTGTCGGCTCGTTGACTCTCCCAGGCTCTGCCTTCTGCCTCTTTTCGCATAACCAGAAATTAACACGGTGCCTGGCACATAGTGGGGGGGGGGGGGGGGGGGGGGAAACAACAAATATTGACTGAGTCTCTACAGATTATTCTCTGTCCCGTCAGTAGCTTGTTCCCAAATATCTATGTGCTTGTCACTCCCGTTAGAGCGAAAGCGCCTCGAGGGCAAGGATGCTTCTTGCCTTCCTGTCTCCCCAGCACTCAGCACAGAACCGGGCACACAGTAGGCGCTTAATAAAATGCGAGACTCCTCTCCTACACCGGCTGCCGGACATCTGCACAGACTCCGGGAGCCCAGAACCCAGGCTCCCGCTGCCGCAGCCTGCAGGGAAAATCCAGCTCTCCGCAACTTGGGGATCCCTCCCTGGCTCCTCCAGCCCCCGCCTCCCAGCAACAACTCCTCCCGACACAGTCCCCATCACAGCGGCGCGCGCGACGAGGGATTTACCTCCAGCAAGGGTGGTCCAAAACCTTCGGAGCGGCGCCGGACGCAGGACTGCGCCTGCGCACACGCCAGCGGCCAAACTCCCTCAGCCGTCTGCGGGCCTCTTCCGCTTCCTCCGTCCAGACTTCATTTCCCAAAGAACTCAGGGGCGAGCTGTTCCCAGGCGGGCTTGGAAAGAGGTTCTGGGAAACGGAATCTGAGCTTGCCTCTGTGCATTCTGGGAAATATAGTCCCAGCTAGACACTGGGCAGAGATGATGTGCTGAAATAGGACCAAAGTGTGCATTTGTTTTGATTTATATCCTAATTTGTTGTAAGGAGGGACTGGGGGGGGAGGGAGGGGGAAGTGACTGATGGCGCTGATAGCGATACACGAAAGAAAAAAAAAAAAAGAAAGAATACAACTTCAATTTTTTTTTTCCTAATTGTGAACTTAAACACCATAGATGATGCACATTTTCTTGTACAAATTAACACAGTGGAGGACTGAACAGAAAGCCAAGAATCTGTCATAACTTTTATTTTTGAATATAAAAAATTCATCATGTTATTTTCAAAGCTTTCCTGACTTGTCTATTTCCCACGACCTTTTCTGTGGTCTGTGCATTTTTATTCCCCCCTCCCCAGCAATGCATTCTTTACTAGAAACCTTGAAACACATAGAATTCACATGCATGCTCACTTCACTCTACATCAGTTTGTACAAGTCATCCCCGTTTTTTCTAAAAACCACTTCTATTGTCATTTCTTATCCATTACTTATTCCATTACTTTTAACAATTCTAGATTGATGGGCATACTCAATTTCTTTTTTTAAATTAAACTAGTTAATAGTTCATATTATTGTTTTTTTAATCCCACTTTATTAATTCAGTAATTTTTTTTTTGCTTTTTTAGAATTTTCACTTTGTTGTTTAGCCATGATTTTTTTAATTTGTTGCATTTCTTGTTTTTCCTAACTCATTTATTTGTTGATGATAATGTTTAAATATATACATTTTAGATAATGATAAATGTTGGAGAGGATGTGGGAAAAACTGGGACACTGATACATTGTTGGTAGAATTGTGAATACAATAACCATTCTGGAGAGCGATTTGGAATGCCCTTTCTCCAAACCAGCGCCCTAGCTCTTCACTATTTCCAGTCTGTCCTGTACACGGGATACTTCTGGGCAGTGGTCTGCATGCTGTCCCTCCCCTCCCCTCCCCGCCAACTACTATTTTTATTAGGAGACTAGTGATCCAGAAGGCATCATTTTCTCCATTTTCCCTTCATCCACAGGTGGGGAGGAGAGGAGAATAAACACCATCACACACACACACACACACACACACACACACACACACACACACACACACACACACACACACACAACCCATTCCTTTTCAGCAGTGAGTTGCTTGTACTGAGGACTTTTTCTTATCTTCCCTAAAGATTGAGGAGGGAACAGACACAAGAGAGAAGAATTTACATTTTCTTTTGCATTTTAATTCCATTATTAAAATTATGTGATTAATCCTGAATTCTGAATCTAATTAGTGTCAGGAGAGACCAGCAAAACTGAAATATATCATGAATTTGGAATAATAAAGTTAATATATATACGTACCATATATTTAATATATATATTATGTATGTATATATTTAATATATATTTAAATACACATTTAAATATATAACATATATATTTAATCTTTTAGCAATATTTATCTCTTAGCCGATAATTAGGACCTGAGAACAAGAGCACATTGCCACACAATGAGATGTCACATTGAGGCAGGGGAAGACATTGGAGCAATTCAGGAAGTCAGACTGATAAGAGGCATTATGTGCAGAGACTATGAAAGTCAGGAAGAGCCTTAGTGGAATACTACTTGGTGGGTAACATCTTTCCTCTCTGGGCTCCACTAACTGAACAGATTTCTTTCACCACCATATCCCACCCACCTTCTCTAACACCAAGCCCCAACAGTCTTCTTGTGGAAGGAATTCCCTGGGATACTTTCCTCTGGCTGGCCAGTGTCTCCCAGAGCATTTTAGGGGAGCCCAAAGCCAGCCATTTCTACTTCTTCATTCCCCTCCAGGCTCCATTCCTGACTGTAGACCTCTCCCTCCTTGCCCCCCATCCTGTACCTCTTCCCTCTCTAGCCCCCTCTCTGCCTCTACTCCACCCCATTTTTTGGCTTCCTTTAAGTCATGTTCGCAAGAAGTATTGTTACCTTCATGTTCTGTATTAGAATGTAAGTTTCTTGAGGGCAGGGATTGTCTTTCTTTTAGCTTTTATTTGTACTTGTATTTCCAGCACTGGCCGCTAGGTGGACCTGGAGTCAAGAAGGCTCATCCTCCTGAGTTCCAATCTGACCTCAGACACTTAGGGCTACTTGACCCTGGGCAAGTCACTTAACCCTGTTTTTCTCGGTTTCAATTGTAAAATGGGAATGATAGCACCTACCTCACAGGGTTATTGTAAGGATCACAGAATAGGCACTATATAAATGCTTATTCCCTCCCTCCTCTCTATCTAGATTCTCTCTATCCAATGAAATTAGGATTCTGAGGAAGAGGTATATATAACCCCATTAGGATATAATCCTCCTTGTTTAATCTCTATGCTTTCTCATGTCTAATCATCTTTTTCTCCTCCACTCCTATTTAAAATTTCACAGCTTTTTCTTGGCTTTGATCTTTCCATCATGAATGCTTGAAAGTGCCCTATTTTATTGATGACCTATTTTTCTCTCTGCAGGATTATTCTTTTTCTGGTTAAATTATTCTGGTTGTAAACCTATATATATTGCCTCTCCTTAGAATGTCATATTCCAAATTCTCTGCTCTTTATTAGGGGTGGCTGCTAAATCTTGTGTGATGTTGTCTGTGTCTCTTTGCTACTTAAATTCTTTAATTTTGGCTGCTTGCAGTATTTTTCTTTGCCTAGAAGTTCTGGGTGTTGGATGTCCTACTCCCCAGAGGTTTCATTTTGAGGTTCTTTTAGGAAGTGACTGGTGGATCCTTTCTATTTTCATTTTGCCCTGTAGCTCTAAGACTGGGAAGTCTTACTTTCATTTCTTGAAATATGATGTCTAGGCAATCTTCAGTAAAATTTCTGATAGTTCAATGAACCTTAAATTATCTACCCTTAATCTGTTTCCTAGGTCAATTTTGGTGGTGCTATTCTTCTTATTGTTTTTATGCAAAATATCTACTTTTTTATTCTTTTAGTTTTATTTTTTAATATTCTTGTCTTAAGGAGTCATTGGTTCATTTCTAATTCTATTTCTATTCTAATTCTATTGTTTGTATAAAGTCTTGTACCTTTGTACAAGAGTATTGTTTGTATAAGATCTTATACCTTTTGTGATAATCTGTTAATTTCCAAACAATTCTTTCATTTCTTATTTCTTTTAAATACTCTCATTTTGTTTTAAAAATCAATTTTAAAAAATTTTGTTTCATTTCCTTTGGGAATTTTAGTTTAGTTTGTGCTCAGGATGTAGTTTTCTTTGAGGCTTTGCTTGTGGCTATTTTGAAGTTCTCTTCTTATAGGTTTAGGTCTTGGGCATCTCTGTAACCATGATAGCTCTTTATAATAGGATTTGGGAAGAAATGGCTCATTCTCCAGTTTAAATTTTGCATTAAGAATAAGCTTTGTGTACTTATTGAGGGAAAGTTCATGCTTGGGCTTATTTTGTGTCCTGTAAAGTCCTGGTGCTGCTTTCTTGTGGTGGTATGTTATGTTCTTCAGAAATTCCAGGGACAGTGCATTCAGTAAATTATCAGTGTGCCCTACAGTTTAATCCAGGATAAAGTCTAATGGCTATCTTCCTCTTCTGAGTTTGTAAACTCCTGAAGTGAGTTTGTGCCTGAGCAATACAACTATGGGCTTGCTTTTGGTTGGAGCTCGGATAAACCACTGTTGTATTCAACTGTTCCCAGCTATCTAGAACGTTTTGCATATTCAGAGCAATAGAACTCTAGGTTTCCCTTTTTTCTGAGCTCTCTGCCCTGGTTATTCCACTGTAGGCTTCAAGGTAGCCTCAGGGTTGGATTTGAGAACCCACAAAGTTCCTTGTCAGTCACAAAACTGCTCCTCACTTCCCTGCTCCTTACCCTGGTCCCTGATCCACCATCCCTAGGCACAAGTTCCCTCCATAGTCCATACCTAATTCTGGGTAGGAGCTGCCAGATGGATGGTACCTGTTCTTCCTTCCTCCACAGTGTCAGAACTACTGGATCTAAGGCCTTTTCTGGTCTGATTTCATGGCTACAAGCTCTCCTTCAGTTTTTGTACTGAAAGGCTCCAGCTGGCCTGCTCCTGCTTAAATCCCCTTAGTATGTACAGACTCCTCCCTCTTCCTATGTGAAAATGGAATAAAAAAAATAGCTCATTGTGATTTGGGCAGGGGGGGGGGAGGGTGGGGGGGAGGTGGGGAGAGGGGAGATTTATAGTTAGGAATTGGTCTGTATAATAATCTAGCTCAGTCTTGAGGAGCAATTCAGTTTAGCAGCTGATAAGCCAGCCAGATAACTGAAATACTGTGTTCTGCATCCAAAGGAGCAATTTCCCAGTGGCTAGGATAAACTTGGAAGTAAACTTTTTGGGGCAAGTGTTTAGTTGCAACAATTTAAAGTTGAACTCATATGTCCAAGAAACATTGTATCCCATTGGGGGGGTGTAATTTTGTTTGTACTTATCTTCTCAGTAAATATTTCTTTGTAAAATCTAATTGATGTTAAATTCCTATTATTGATATCAAGGTAGACATCAACCAATTAAAGGAGGCATTAATCATTCAGTGAGTCATATTGGGGGGTGGGGGCTTGAGCCCATGCTACTAGAGAAAAACATCATAATCCTTTTGGGTTACATCTATAATCCCGAGGGGGAGCAGTAGCTAAACTCTGGTGACATGGCTCAACAGTACTAGTGGGAATTGGAGAAGGAAGGCCATATTATATATTATTATATTACTATATTACATAAAGTGTTTTGCAAGCCTAGAAGTGCTATATACATGCTAGCTGTTATTAATATTATTAAAACAAAAACCATTTTAGAGGGGTTAGGCTCCTTGTACAAGACCATTCTTTGTTATTCTTCCAGATTTAGTCCACATTGACCACACAAGAAATTCACAACAAATAAATACCAAATGGAGAAGGGTTAGGAAAAAAAGACAAGACATTCAAATCAAAATCATAGGGTAAAGGAATTGACAGGGGATAAGACACCAAGAGAGGAGATATCTAGAATAGACAGAAATTTTTCTTTAAAAATTACTTTTTTACCTTTTCTAGAACTCAGTAACATCCTTCTGAGACTATTCCACCCCACTATTCTGTACATATTTTGTTTGTACATAGTTGTTTACATGTAATCTCCACAATTGTATTGTGAGCTCCTTGAGGGCAGGGACTTTTTTTTTTTTTTTTTTTTTTTTTTTTTTTTTTTTGTATCACAGTATCTGGCACATAATAAGCCTTTCATGAAGGAAAATCGAGTTGACTTCTTTCTAAAGAAGAATTTTAGTCATTAGTTTGTAAGTCACTGACAATATAGGAATAGTCTTTTTGTGTGCATATTTATGTTTTGTGCATTAAAAACATACAAATACGAAAAAATTACTTTCTTAGAACAGAAAGATGGAATATAAGCTCTTTGAGAGCCACAGTTTTGTTTTTACTTTGTATTTTCAAGAACTAAAACAATATTTGTTGATTGGCTAACTGAAAGGTGGGAAGTAAGGACATTTGTATATCACTGATCATTTCCCCCATAAAAGGCTCTAAGCTGGCAACAAAGTGGAAAAAGAGCTCCATTATATCAGAAACATTCACACAATGTTTTACCATTTGAATCAATCAATCAAGGATGTCTACCAAAGAAAAGCAACAAACCTGTTAGCCATGCAGTTTGTCCATCCATAACATGGCATAACTGGACTAGTTCTAAAGTGTCATTCAGCTCTATATCCATGCTGCTATGATTAGAACATTAGGAAGGGTATTGGAGTGGGTGAGGGTCAGTATCATTGGGCAGCTAGGGGCCTCAGTGCATGGAGCACTGGACTTGGGAAGACTGCTCTTCCTATGCTATATGAATCTGGGCAAATCATTTAACCCTATTTTCCTGTTTCCTCACCTGCAGAAGGAACTGGAGAAGAATATAACAAACTACTACACTATCTTTGTCAAGAGAACTCCAAATGGGTTCACAAAAAGTTACACACAATTGATATGACTGAACAATGGAGACGTCTGAAAGGAAGGTAAATATTTTTGTAGGTATAAGTAAGTAATCATCAATTATTGTGGCTTAGAATTCCCAAGTATACAGGGAGAAGCAATTGCAAGTGAAATTTGTGCCCTCAAAGAATGAGGATCGACTGGACAGGATTTGCCTGGAAGATCAGTCACTAAAAAGGAGTCAGAATCAATCAAATAAGCAGCTTTCAGGAAGGAAAACCAAGTAGAGCTAATTCTTCTCTCCAGGTGAGGAAACTGAGGTGTGTATGTGGGTAGGGGAGTCATAATCTGTCTTTCCCCTCTCTTCCCTACCCAACCCAAAGTGCTTGTTGATGAAACTTCCACATAGGAATAGTGAGTCTTAAGAAGCCCCTGCTGCCTAAAAAATATCTACCGTAGACTACTTGAAATTCTACCATAGAGGAATATTATCAAACAAGTAAGGAATATTATATTGTGTCATGAGGTGGCAATCATTTATATCTTAGTATGAAATCATAAGGAACCAAGTAGTAAAAAAGTACCAGGTGATTTTGGACCAGGGCTGAGAGAGTAGAATGGGATAGTCTCTTAAAGATTTTAAAAGTCTAAAGAAACCTTTAGAAGAGGTTTCATGGAGATTAGAGACTTAAGCTACTTAAGAAATTGGGAACAAGGTAGGCATTGGGATCAGGTGGAAGAAAAAGTGAGAATAAATATAGTATTTAGAGGAGCAGTGAAGAGACTAAAGGGCTGAAATGTTTGAAGATAAGGCCTAGTAGAGAGGATATGGCCTAATTGACGATCTTAAATGGCAGGCAGATTTTAGATCTGATTTTTCAGACAAAAAAGGAAGCATTTGGGACTTTTAAGCCAAGATCTGATAGCTGTATATCTGTTAGTTGCATGTAAGACACACAAAGAGGGGACAGAATTAGAAGCAGGGAAACTAAAAGGCTCTATGCTGACGGCAGAGGAAAAGCAGAGAAATAAGCAAATCAAGGTCAAAAGGGAGTGATGGCCAATTGGATATGAAAACAAGAAGTCATTCATTTATTCCACAAATATTTATTGAGCACCAACTATTTGCAAGGCACTGAGAAAACAATAAAGTCCTAACTCCTTTTAATCAGGTTATTTTAAAATTAAAGGATTTGGTACCATCTGACTGACACTTGAATACTGTACTCCTTGTTACTTAGACTGATATGAGATTGGGGCCTGCCTCAGTTTCCTCATCTGTAAAATGAAGGGATTGGACTAGACAGTCTCTAAGATTTTTTTCTAGCTCTAAATCTATGGTCTTTTGTATAACAATAACTAAAAAAATGACAGGATATAATTGCTACTATTTATTTATATGATACTTTTTATAAAGTTTTATATACATTCTCACTTAAGCTTCATAGCTCTGTGAAATAAATAGTATTACCTCCTTCCCCACATTTTAGAGATAAGCAAACTGAGGGTCAGGGAAGTGACTTATGTGCAACTGATCTTCGTTGAGTACAAAACTCTCCACTTTGTCACATTGCCTCTCTAGGTGGAATAAATCAAATAAGGCTTTCTGTGTACAAATGAAAGCTAGAATAGTGCAGAAGAGAGAGAAATTGTTTCCAAGTGAAGGAATCAGGAAGGGTTTTATGGAGAGCTGGAATTTGGAGTGAATCTTAGAGCAGCAAGATTGTAGGGGGGGTAGAGGTGGGATAATGAGGACAATGCAGGCAAAAGAAACATCCTCTCCTGTGAGCCAGAAATCACAAGAGAAGAGGGAAAAGGATTAACATGGAGCTCTAGGTGGAGGAGGAATTACTGGGTAGATTGGGTGGCACCAGATTGTGGAGCTTGAATATTAAATTGAGTCAGAACTTAATCTTATAGTGTGAAAGTTTTTGAACTAGTGAGGAATAATCCTGGTGGTGTTTTTTAAAATTAACCAAACAGCTATGTGTAGAATGGACTGGGAGTCTCAAGGTAAAGAATTTAGGAAATCCACAATAGAACAGCATGAGGGCATAAGAACCTTAATTGGACAGTGTTTATTGGAATGCAAGGAAAGAACTTGGCCTTGATCCAAAATGAACCCAGTATTTGAATTAGGAAATAGCACACTGTGGCCAGAAATAGAAATGGCTATTTGGGAAGTCAGACTGATTTGGGACATCCAAGGTAACAAGTTTGGTTTTGATGTGTTAGGTTAATAATGAAATGAGGACAGAACTGGCATTCGGGTCAAGACAAGCTAGGATCCGCTCCTGTCTCTGATCCATCCTAGTGTACTATTGAACTTCTTGGTATTCTGGGGCAGCTAGGTGTGCCATAGTGCACAGAGCACCACTAGAGTCAGGAGAACCTAAGTTCAAATGTGCTGCGGCGTGACCTTGAGCAAGTCACTTAACTTGTTTTATTTCCTTATCTGGGAAATGGAGAGAATAATGGCCCCTACATCCCCAGATTGTGGTGAGGATTGAGATATCTGTAAAGTATTCTGTAAATCTTAAAGTGCTCTATGTTATGCTAGTTATTATTATTTCTACAAGTGCAGAAGATGCCAACTGTATTGGGCCCCATAGTATTAATTGTCTCACAAAGGAATATTCCAGGAAATCTGAGTCTTTGTCTTTTGGGTTTAAAATGATTAAGGGGTTGAGATTTTCCTCAGTAGTTAGAGGAGTAGATGACAGGAGCACAGGTAAGAGATCAAGAAGGTAGAGCATAAAGACTTAACTTTAAGATGCCAGAAAGAGGAATGGCTGTCACCTCATCCTGTCAATTTAAAAGAAAGCCATAAACCTAGCCCTATCACAAGCCAACTCATATCAGTTATAAAGAACAAAGAACCTTCTTCAAACCAGTCACCTCATGGTTTTGATGTATCTGGTTTCCTACTTTCACCTGCCCCATTGGACTTGTCTTCACATTCACGGATGTGCTCTCTTGTCTGTCCCCTTGGATCTGGCATCTTGATGCCCCCTGTATCCTATACTTGGCCAAAATTCATGTGTAACAGCATGAAAATAAACTCAAACTCAAACAGCTTTTAGTGAGATTGACTGGGTTACTGCTGAAGTTCTATGTACAGAACAAGTGGATAACGGAGAATGCTGGTTTATTGGTAGGTTTGGTGCCTGGCCAGAAATCTCTTAATTTGTGTTCATTAGCAGGATTGCAACATCAGTGATGAACTGAGAATGATAAACATAGTGGTGTTGACCCAAATCATTAAGTAGTATTTCCTAAGGGAGAAATTTGGAAAGAGGAAACTAAGGGCCAACTTTTAGAGGAAAAACTAGCTATAAGCAAGAAAGAAAAAAGAACAGTGTCCCATTAACATGGGGGGCATGAAAGTAAGGTTTTAAAGCAGCAATCAAAAGTGTCATATGAAGTAGAGAAGCAGGGTTAAAGAAGCAAAGGTTAAATCCCAAGAAAGTTGTTGAGTTAGAGCAAAAAGAAGTTATAAGAAGAGCTAGAAGACTCCTATGTTGATTGAGTACTTTTTCACAATAGACAAAGTATTTATAGTCCTGATGTAAGTTTCCAGGTTCTTAAAGGGCTGATGCTTTCTGCTTTAGGTAGAGGCTTCCAAGCTTAAAGCTTGGAGCTCTAAGCCCATGAGTTAGTATGGAGCCCAATACATATGATCAGATATGTATGTTTATGAGGAATTTCTCTTTCAGTATCTGTGTCCTCTTTTGTGTCCTTTTTTGATGAGCCTTAACAGTGACTTTGGTCATTGTTTTTGGTGGTGTCCTTAAAGCCTCATTTTGTTTTTAAGATGTGTCAGTCTAGGGGCAGTGAGGTGGCACAGTGGATAGAGCACCAGCCCTGAAGTCAGGAGGACCTGAGTTCAAATTTGACTTCAGACACTTAACACTCCCTAGCTATGTCACTTAACTCTATTTGTCTCAGGGAAAAAAAAAAGATGTGTCAGTCTCAATTTATGATATGGTACCTTTATGCCATTTGTTCAAGAAATTAGGAGGCAAAAGAAAGGGAAAAAATAGAATAGTAAACAGAAATGGTAGCAGATTTAAAAAACATTTAAGATAGATTGCCCCATCTTAATATTTCAATAGAGTCAACTTAAATATTGGTAATAGAATAAAGTGAAAAGGATAAATGAAGTTTTCCCCAAATTCATAATATTACCAGGGTTATTCTTTGGCATAACGTCGTTGATGTTGGATAACAGATGACTTGCTACTGAAAACTTTTCCACATACACTACATTCATAGGGTTTTTCTCCAGTATGAGTTCTCTGATGGCGGTTAAGGTGACTTCTTTGATTGAAGGCTTTCCCACATTCATTGCACTCAAAGGGCTTCTCTTTACTATGAATTTTCTGATGTTGAGTAAGGGATGAGCGATCAAAAAAGGCTTTCCCACATTCATTACATTTAAAGGGAGTCTCTCCAGTATGAGTCCTTTGATGTCGAATAAGGGATGAGAGGCCAAAGAATGCTTTTTCACATTCATTACACTCATAAGGTTTCTCTCCTGTATGTGTCAGCTGATGTCGAGTAAGTATGCTTTTTTGACTAAAGGCTTTCCCACATTCATTACATTCATAGGGACTCTCACCAGTATGAATCCTTTGATGTCGAGTGAGAGATGATCTGTCAAAAAAGGCTTTCCCACAGTCATCACATTCATATGGCTTCTCTCCAGTATGAATTCTCTCATGCACAGCAAGAGATGAACGGTCATAGAAAGCTTTCCTACATTCACTACATTCATAGGGACTTTCTCCTGTGTGGGTCATCTCATGTCTCCGAAGACTGCTGCTATGGCTGAAGGTTTTCCCACATTCCTTACATTCATAAGGTTTCTCCCCAGTATGAGTTCTCTGATGTCGATTAAGGGAAGAACGATCGAAAAAGGATTTCCTGCACTGATTACATTCATGGCCTCTCTCTTTAGTGTTTTTTTGGGTAGGAGTTATTGATATTTGCTTGAAACTTTTCTCATGAGAAAGGGGTTTTTCTTTTGTCTTTCTTTCAGAGTTTTCTCTTTGCTTCTCAAATCTGTCCTCAGATACAGAAATCATTCCTCCAATTCTTTCTGTTAATGTGTCTGGTGATTCTTCTTCTTCAGAAATGTTTTGCTTTGGAACTGATTTCTGGATTCCAGGAATATATTCCCAGCCTGAAACTAAGAGAACATACAAATGTAATGTATGATAAGGACAGAATATTTTCTTTCTGGAAAGAAAATAAAATACCCTCGTTGAAAAACAATAATTAAACCAAAAATAATGAGTACTGAGTATTCATGTTATTAGGCAAATCTCCAAACTGCTCATGTAAACTATGGAAAGTCAAGGAAAAGGAAAGGACAGGAGAGGAAAGCAGAGTATAGAATCAGGAAGCCTGGAGATAGGGGTAGGTGATTGATTGTCTTTCTGATCAATGTAAATAGAAATTATGAGGAAACTCATCCAGGAATATGGTAACATATTACTGTGGTCATCTTTAAGTGGAAGCAAAAGTAATGAGTAGAAATATCAAGGAAAAAATAAGAATTAGAATGGATATATGAGAAGACACAATTTTAGTGAATAAGGAAGGGTAGTCTTTGGAAAAGATAAAGAGGAAGAAAGCTGGAAGCTGGCAACACAAAAAGAAAAACACAGGAATAACATTTGAGGGAAAAAAGAGACTTTCCTCTACCCTCTTAAATCATAAAATATAAAAAACCTTTGCTGACTGAGTCAATTATAATAACAATGTCAGCAATCCTTGGAGTAACTAATATCTTCCTTATTAAACATCTGGCTATTATTTCCACAGAGTCCCATCCAGCTGGATCTCATTCACAGGTAATTGGTAGCACAACCATAGTAATACTGGGTTTTGAGACAAGAAGACCTGAATTCAAATTCAGCCTTAGTAACTTGCGTGATCCTGCCAAATCACTTAATCTGTCTGCCCCAGTTTTCTCAACTGTAAAACTGTAATAAAAATAAATAAATAAATAAAAATAAAATTATGTAAAAACTGAAAGCACTTCCTTCACAGCCTAGTGGTAAGCATCAAATAAAATATCTGTAGAAAAGTGCTTGGCACAGTGCCTGACACATAGTAGGTATCACATAAATAATTATTTCCCTTCTCTTTCCCCCCTTTAATTTACCTAGAGAAGTATTTCTGAGGACAGTTTTTTCTTCAGTTCCTTGTAAATCAAATATCCAAGGCTCTTCCCCTTGCTCCAATTGGAAAATCACATCAGGTTTAGAAATGGGAAGCCCTGTTTAGAGAGAAGGGAATGGAACAAAACAGTTTGAATCTGTCCCTAAAGTCAGTCCTATGCCCATTTTTCTACAAGGAAAGACAAGAGGAAATATAGGCTTATATAACATGAGAATTTGAAGGACCTAACCCATTTAGTCCATATTGCCTACCTCAGAACATGATAGGACAGAGGACACAGCCTTGCCCAATCCCATTCTTACCTGGTATTTTATTATTCTCCCTATAAATTTATAAGCACAATTCCTCCTTTATAAGCTCACACTTTCTTTAGTGTAGCTTTTTTTGCCCCAAATCTTGGTTACACAGCTTTTTGTAGTATGTCTTTTTCCCTCCTTCCCTCTTATGGTGGTTCTGAGAATAGGAAGCCCCTTTTTATTTAGGGTCCAGATTTCCCCAAAAGCTGTAAGTAGGAACAGATACTTTAGCTGCTTTAATTTTTTTCCACATCACTGGTCTAAGAAAATCTAGGTTTTTTCTACTCTATTATCTCATCATGGACTATTACAGAGGTTCTATAACTTCCCTCCAAGGTCCCTTGAATAGTCTTTGGCACATTTTGTCTGTCCAGTTCACATCTGAGGTATTTGAGAGAGTTCTTGATGTCTGTAATATGTCATTTCACCTGTCTTTTTCCAAGTCTGATAACTTGCTAGTTTTTCTAAATTTGTGTGCTCTTCCTAAACTTTATTATTTAGTTGTTTCAGTTGTATCCAACTCTTTGTGGCCCCATTTGGGAATTTCTTAGCAAAGAAAAGCCACCTTTGGGGCAACTTTAGTGGTTGATAATTTTCTTCTTTACAGATAAGGAAACAGAGACAAACAGGGTCAAGAATTTGCCCAGGTTTACACAGCTCATAAGTGAGGCCAGATTGGAGCTTAGATTTTCCTGACTGTAGGCCTGGTGCTCTATCCACTGAACCTCCTAGATGCCCTCTTCTACCATTATAGGGTAAAGCACTCAAACTTTTTGACATCTTTCTCCTCTCCAAGACCCTATTCTTTATCTACACCTTGTTGTGTACACAGTAGGACCTGTCACCTTTACAGATAAGTCATGTAGTTCAAAACATTTCCTATAAACATCTATTAACACTTCTCTACTAAAGACTTGTCATGCTTCTTTCATCGAGGTACAGAGCTAATTCTGAGTTCTCCAAAGCTTGGCCAATTAGAGCAAAGACTGACACGCTTTGTATCCAGATGGAAAAGGCTTCAAAGAGGGGCCTGTTGGCAGAATCAGCAGCTGTTGTCAAGGATCAGGCTAGCTACGTTTAGAGAGCCTCTTCACTAATTTGCTGACTAAAGACTGAATTTGTTGATCACAGAGACTCATGAATAAGGTATATGAATCTCTAGAGAGCTTATGATGTGGATTCACTGTAAGAGGTCCCACATCAACACCTTCACTAATCCTCAAAGTACTAAAAAAAAAAAAAAAAAAAAAAAGTAACTCTCACACATTCTTATCCTTAAGATCTACAGTCCTTGTAAAATAGAGCTTAATCTGCACACTATCTCCCTTGTATACTCCATACAGATTAAGACTAGCCCTGAAATAGAGTCAGCAGGCCTCCTTAAATCGCATTGTCTGTTTTGATATCTCCAGGGCCTTACTTACTTAATGAATGTTTATTTCCATTTAATGAAGAGCATTTTGTTAATAGAGGGCAGACTCTGAATCATGGGATGAAGCCATTCTTACCCAGTGAAATGAGGTTTCTATAATTCTCCAGCATTACATCCCTGTAGAGGTCCCTCTGGACAGGGTTCAGTTGCTGCCATTCTTCTTGGGTGAAGTTCACTGCTACATCTTTGAATGTAACTGATTCCTGGAACAAAAAAATTCTGGTTCACTGGGAAACCCCTCACTCCTAAGAAAAGGAAGTCAATTAAAGCCATTTATATAGCTTAGACACATAAGTGGTTCTGAGGAGGATAAGAGACAAGTCCTGTGAAATCTGGAATAAGGTAGAGGCATGTGACCCATTGTGCCCATCCTTGTCTCCAGGTCATTGTGCCCATCACTGGGCCTCATTAAAGGGGATATCAGTACCCCAATAGGGAATGCTTCTTATAGTGGTCTTCTTATAGTGGTTCCAGTTTCCAAGACAGGAATACTGGGGGTACTGATCCCCAGATGGGCCATAGCCTCGATAGAAAAGATCCCTGATGAGGGAAGGAAAAAGATATACAGTCTGGAAAATGGGGCTGAATTTCAAGAGATAAAGTCCAAGGCACCTGGGACCTGGCTGTCAGGAACATGGGAGCCATTTCTCCTCCTCTTTCTTCTTCTTCTTGATTACCTTCTTAAATAAAGGCAGTCTTGAGAATGCAGGGCTAGGGGAAAAAAAAAAAAAAAAAAAAAAAAAAGATGACATGAGGGAGTATAGTTTTATCTTTTTATTCCTAAGCTCACCAAGCCAGAAATCTTAGGTGAATGGGACTTTATCACCTTTTCCACCTCTCTAAAAATGGAGGCCAGAATGAGCACAAGTGTGGCTGTTTTGCCCAATCTCAATATCAGAGAAAAGGATCAAAAATATTAATATTTGGGACTTTAAGGCTGTGTCAATGTACTGCAGGGGGAAAAGCCCTGTTTCTAATCAGGACAGGTAGCTATGTGATTTTTAACAAGACTAAACCTTATCTGTCATTTTCAAGGGAAAATATTTCCCACTCTCTTCCCTATTTCACATGACAAATAAAAAATAAATGTCTTGACTTCTCCAGCTGCCTCCTGAGGGATGAGACAAGATTTACACATATAAACAAAATATGTATAAAATAGTTAAGGTCATTTTGAGAGATTAACCCAAGCAGTATAACAACAACATAAAAAAATGTAAAAAATATCAGATCCAGGACATGGCATCTAAGTTGAGATCTAAAGAACTCTTCAAGGGATTCTAAAAGACTGGGGTAAAGAGTCAATTTATTCTAAGCATGACAGGCAGACAGCTTGTGCAAAAGCAGAAATAAGAGAAAAAAATGTCATGTGTGTGGATCAGTTAGAACTGGCACATAGCAGGTATTCATTTAATAAATGTTTTTTGAGGACAGTTAGGCGACGCAGTGAACAAAGCACCAACCCTGAAGTCAGGAGTGATTGATAAGGTTAGTGGCAGTCAGAGAGTTGTTAAAATCCCCTTTAAGTTGGCACAAATTCTTCATGAAAGAATTCATGAAACCTGAAATATTAATTGGTAAAAATGGAAGTTTATTGTTGGATAGGAAGCCAGTTTTGCTAAGAAACAGACTTGAGTGGTAAAGTCTTATTAGGGAAATGGAGGCTGATACTGTGAAGAGAAAGCCTCCTCAGCTGTCAGGGTCCTAGAAGCAGAGCAAGCTGCTTTGGACCTTCTGCAAAGAGTGAGTTCACAAACTGCCCTTTAAAAAAGAATCTTTGAGGCTCAAGTTTCAGGTTAAAAAGGAAGCCAAAATGTCCAGGTCTTGATACTTATGAGTATCTGGCCCAGATCTCCAATTGGAATTAAAAGGGTCTGGCATCCTCAAAAGATAAAAAGGGTGATTTTTGACTAAGATTTCTAATAGAATAACAACACAACTTAAGGCGGGGAGGGGGGGGGGTATATGCCTTCCCCAGGAGGGCCTGAGATCAAAATGGAACACAGTATAATTTTAAAGGGCTCAGTTTCCCTCCCCCTTCAGGAGAAACTGAGTTCAAATTTTACCTCAGACACTTAACATTTCCTAGATGTGTGACTCTGGGCAAGTCACTTAACCCCAGTTGCCTCAGCCAAACAAACAAACAAATAAATGTTTGTTGATTAACTAAAGGTCAGTTTGGCTGGACTTCAGAGCACAAGAAAAGGAGCTATATATAATGAAGTTGGAAAAGTAAGTTGAGGCTACTTTGTGAAAGACATTAAATATTAATTAGAAGCATTTATATTTGATCCAATGAGAACCACTGGAGTTTGGGAGGAAAAGAAGTGATAGATAAGACCTGTGCTTTAAGACATATCAATGTGGCAACTGTATGGTTAATAGATAAGAGATAGGAGAGATTTAAGAGAAGAAAATCAATTAGGAAGCCATTGTCAAATCTGGACAAGTGATGATGAGGTCCTGAATTAGGGTATGGCCATTTGAATGGAGAGAAGGATCAAATGCTACAGATGTTATGGACACTGAAAATAAGATCTGGCAACTAGTTGGATATTGAGGCAAGGGAAAATCAAGGATAACTCTGAAGTTGCAAACCTGGGTGATTCCAAGATAATGCTGTCCTCAATATATATTAGCAGTGAACTTAGAGCTCTACATGTATGTACCACAAACAGGATTGTTTCCCAAGGTTCTGCATTTAGCTTTTTTATACTGCCATAAGCTAAAGATATCATCTGTTCCCAATATCATCTGTTCAACTATTACCTCTATAAAGAATGTTATTCAAATTTATTATCTTCAACTCTGCTCTCTTTTCTTAGTAGCAGTTCTCCCCAACCAACTGTGACTTGGCTATGTATTCCTCCACAATAATAAGCCTTCTTCCTCCATTATCCCATCAAAAGCCTAGCGATCCAGTGAAAAAAGTTGAGAATTAAGAGTGCTGATTTGGGAGTCATCAGCATAGAAATCATAATTAAAGCCATTTACAATGGACGTTCTTACCATTAACAATTGTATAGAAAGTGAAGCTCTGAAGGTTAAAGGTAGAGCCTTATGACAGTGGGGAGAGAAAGAGAAGGCAGAGGAGGAAACTTTAGAGAGCGATAAAGGAAGAAAGAAGCAGGAAAGTCAGTGTCATAGAAAGCAGAAGAAGAGTTTCAAGGATGAAGAAATAGGTATTGAAATACAAGAAAGCATAAAATACAAGTCCCTGTTCTCCTGGAGTTTAGAATCTACTTAGAGATATGAACTGATGACAATAACTGACAATCATGATAAAAGTTAAACTGATAAGGACAGTCAATAGTATGTCTCCTTTTTCTGCTGTCACTCCTACACAGATTGCCTTCCCTCCCCCTTTCAGGAAATATAAATTCATACTTTCAGATGGGAAGATGAAGAAAAAGAGGTGGGATTTGAAAAGCAAGAGGACAAGAAACTTCATCTTCATGCCATTTCAAGATTAATAAGAGGAAGACAACAATTTGAAAATGAGCTAATGTCCTGGTTTTTAAAAAAGGGAAGAGTATGGAATCCAGAAACTATAGGTTGATGGTTTCACTTCAATTCCTACTAAACTACATTCTTTTTAAATTAAAGGGCTGGTAAAATCTAAAATTTAGACAATTTTTATTCATTGAACTGAAATCTATTACTCTTATTAATTCCACAGACATTTATTAAATTAATGTGGTCAATACATCAAAGAACCAAAGACAAAAACAAGACAATTGTTTCCCACAAGGAGCTTACATTATCCACAGAATACGCAATTACATAAAAACAGTCTGATTTCAGAAAGGTGGTAAAATGAACAATTAGAGAGAAGAAAAAAAGGCTTCATAAGGGAAAAGGTGGCTTCTTCATGGATAGTTTAAGCTCATCATGGATAAGCTGAGCTGAGGTCTGAAGGAAGGCTTTTGAAAAGAAATATATCCACACACAAAATCCGGAACCTGAGTTCAAAGACCATCTTGTCAAATGCATTTCTGAAGACTTTTCTCTGTACTATCTATCCAAACATTGCCATCTATGAAGATTTTCAGTGAGGGGGAGCTTCTTCATTCCAAGGAATTTATTTTACATTTGGTTCATTTTAGTTATTATGAGGTTTTGTTATACTTTTTAGCAACTTCTACCCTAATCTTATCAAATGAGACAATACTTATAAAGCACTAGACAGTGGCTGGCACACAGTAGTCACTTAACATTTCTTCCTCCCTAATCCTGTTTCAACATGATAATCCTTCAAATCATGGGAAGACAAGTTTCTCTTAAATCCTCCCTCCTCCACAATCCTCTCTTATCCTTCCAATAAAACTCCTTAAGTCTCGTTAAGCCTTCGGGCTAGAAACTCCCCAACTTATTAATGTTTTTCCTAAAATGAGATGTCCAGAACCGAGCAGAATACGGCAGATGCCGACTAAGCGGGGCAGAGGATCCCAGCAGGTTCATTTCTATCGTGCTCCCCCCGCCAAACACAACCCCACACCCGCCGCTCTGGCTGCCAGATCAGCCATACAGACTTCAGAGATCACTGAGATGCACTGTCACTAAGTAAGCTGGGAGATTCTTCACTAAGGGTGAGATCATACTGACCACATAACCCCTACAGGAATAAAAACTCCAGAGGGGAGGGGCCGGTTTCTTTTTTCACCTGATACCCCCAGCGCCTAAAATCTATCTGATGACCAGGGGAAGTATTGTGTACCAGGAACCGTACTAAAGGCTTTACAAATACCTCATTTAATAAAGAGTGCGGTTTTTACAAGAACTCCCGGCACTGACGTCTGCAGGGGTGGGGAGAGTTGCTTGTGGTAGGAAGGGTCCGAGTCCACAGCTCCTTCCACGCTGCCCACCAGCTGGAGCGAGCCGTCAGGACCGAATCTCCCTGCTCCCCCTTGAGTTAGGAGTGATCAATTACAATTGGGCTAGCTTGGGAGGAGTGGGAGAAATTAGGGGCAGTCGGCCGGCGGGGCAGGGGCGGTGATGAAGGTCTGGAGAAGGGAAACGTGCCAATATGAAGGGCACCCCTAGGAGCCCCTTCTGAACCGGGACTCCGAGAACTCGGAAGAGGAGAATCATTAGTTTCTTCGGCAGTTCTATGTACTTCATTGGTTCAAGGAGCACTGGGGCAGGGACTCAGAGGAGAACGGTTGGAGCCCCTGCGGACGATCCCGATCCCCTCGGTCTTTGACTCCCCGCTATAGGCACGGGCTCCCGCATTCAGGAAGCGCTAACTAAATGCCTTGCGGAGGGGCAGCCCGGACGCCAGAAGGGCGGGTACGGAGATACCCAGACCCACATTTGCACCTGCACGCTCGACGCCCCCCACGATGAGCCACGAAAGGACAGGAACATGTACGAGGGTGGACACGAGAGAAGTCGCCACCGGGGGGCTGCCTGGGAGCAGAGAGGGGAAAGCCCGGTCCCCGGCTGCTCCCCATTCCACCCCCTTCCCAGCCTTAAGATTCTACGCCCCCCACTTCCCGCAGGCCTCTCGAGATGCAATCTCAATTTCCCCACCTATGCAAGCGCGCGCCGCCGGAGCGGCCTTTACCTCTAGACCAAGGATGGTCCAAAGTCCTACACTTCGGTTCCAACACGCTACCACGCCTGCGCACCCCTTACTACTTCAAGCCGCCCCAAATTCCACTCTCGGACTACATTTCCCAGAGGGCTCCGCCCCAGTCCGTCTGAAGATGGATTCTGGGATAGCGAGTCTGAATGGGAAGCGATGTGGCTCCATGAGTTCTGGGAAATGTAGTCTCTATTTCTGCCAAGGCTTTTGCAGACTTGAGGATGTAGCAGGAGGGCGTGGATGGTTGTTAGTTAGAGATCATTTCTAAGGAGAATGATGCCTTTGCCTGACAAGTCACAGAAACTCAGCCATTGAGGTCCCAGCAATATCTTAACATTGTCAAGTACATTCTTCTCTAATGGAAATCTTGTAATTGACATGAGATGCCAAAATCAACCACTGGAAATGGAACAACTCTAAAGTGTAATTAGATTTCACAGACTCAAATGTATAGATGCTATGCTGCATTTCAGAACTTGAACGATTCAACTTACTCTTATTTTCCCTTTTAACAAACCATCGCTAGCCCATTTTAAAAAATTCCCATTCAAAAATATATTTCAGGTCTAAGAAGATGATACAAAGAAAGCCGAAGATACTGTCTCAATGAACTCACTATGTTCCAGGAGACAATATGCAAAATACCATGTATAAATAAGATACTTCTAGGATAACTTGGATATAAGAATACATTTAAGGATTCTAAGGAAAGACTTTGTACAAACACTGAAATTTGAGCTGAGATGCAAAGGAAGCCAGGAAAGTTGGAAGTTGGGGACCAGAACTGTGCATTCTAGGCAAGAGGGATGGGAAAATGCCTGGGAAGAAGTCAGTGTTACAGGACTGTGAGAGTACATGGAGAATAAAGCTTACAAAGACTAGAAATTGGCTGTGTTTTACAGGGCTTTAAAAGCCAAATAGAGGGTTGTATATTTGGTCCTGAAGGCAGAAGAGAGCCACAGGAGGTTACTGAATAAAGGGAGGTGACACTTGGGTAGCTGAGTAGAGGACAGACTGAAGAGGGAAGAGCCTTCAGGCAGGAAGACCAAACAGCAGGTTCCTGTAATTGTCCAGGTACTGGGGGGTGAGTCTCTTGGGTTCTCAAAGACCTTCACAAGCCAGCATTTTCTTACCTTTCCATTCTTCCTACTCCCCAAAACACACTGATTCATTGACAACTGGCGAAAACAAGAATTCCATCTGTCAGCTCAAGGCATTGTCTCTGATAGTTCTCCGTATCTAAAATGCACTTCCTCCTATGTTCTGACTATTGACCTTCCTGGCTTCCTTTAAGCCTCAACTAAAATTTCATCTTTTATTAGAAGCCTTCTCCAAGACCTCTTGAATTCTAGTGCCTTTCTTTGGGCAGCTCTCTCCTAGTTATCCTGCACACAGTTTGCTTTGTATATATTTGTTTGCATACAGTCTGCCCCTTAACATTATATCTGAGGGCAGGGATTGCCTCGTACCTCTTTTTATATCCAAAATTTTTAGCACAATGCCTGGCACATGGTAGCTGCTTAATAATAAAGATTGATAAGATTGATTGATTGACTAGAGTTGTGGCAGTGATAGAATAGAAAATGGGGGCATATATGTACAAGAAATGGTTCTTTTCCAAGATCAAGCTGATAACACTTAACAGAAAAGATATAGGGGGTAGGAAGGTGTGGAGTCCAGATTAGTAATAATTTAATAAATTTTATTTTGTTGCTTAACAGAGAATTTTTTAAAAAACTTAAAATACAATACTTAAGTGTGCACATATGGCCTGATAATTTTTTTAAACAGTAGTCTTCTTATTAGGAATTTTTTGTTTTTAGTTCTTGGAATACTCAAAACTTAATAAGACATAACTACTAGAGCAGCTAAGTGGTACAGTAGATAGAGTGGTGAGCTGAAGTCAGGAAGCTCTGAATTCAAATCAGCCTCAGACACTTATTAGCTGTGTAACCTGAACAAGTCACTTAATCCTGTTTGCCTAACTTTCCTCATTTGTAAAATAGGCTAGCTAAGGAAATAACAAATCACTCTGGTCTCTTTGCCAAGAAAACCCCAAAAGTGATCACAAAGAATCAGACACAATTAAAACAACTAAACAACTTTTGAGTTCTTGGGATTATTATGATTAAAACTTCAAGGTTTGTTTTTTGTTGTTTTTTAATGATGTTACCATCCTGTCTAAAGTACTATAATAATTTCAAAGGGTTTTTAAGATTTCTGCAGTACAAGTATCTATCAAACTTGACCTGTCCATGTTTGATTCTCTTCCCCCCTCCCGCCCCCCGAGGCTGGGGTTAAGTGACTTGCCCAGGGTCACACAGCTAGGAAGTGTTAAGTGTCTGAGACCACATTTGAACTCAGGTCCTCCTGAATTCAGGGCTGGTGCTCTATCCACTGCGCCACCTAGCTGCCCCCCATGTTTGATTCTAACACCACACAACTGCCTCGTGGTATGGTAGGCAGGTAGACTGAGGGTCTTTCATCCTTCTCACTTCCTCCTATCTGCAGCAATCCCACAGGTTTGCTTTGTAGTGGTACCTGTCCATTTTATATTATCTGGGCCTTTACATCATGATGTAATTAATTTGTAAAATCTTAAGTTCCCTGGGGGATAGATCTACATTCTAGATTCTTTATAAGAAATGAAGTACGATGCAGTTCATTTAGTTTGCCAAAGCAACACTGAACTCAATACTAGTCTAAATTCTGATTTGTTTTTCCCAGTGCCAAGATTAACATCAAATTTAAAATAAAATAGCAAAAAATTAAACTACTACAGTCATGATATTTCTACTCAAATGGTGACTTAAAACACTGCAAATATAGAAGTAAAAACATTTCATAAATTTTTAACTGTCACAAAATTACATACTCTTAAAAGTTCAAAAGCAATTTAAAAGTCATCTAGTTTAACCTTGTGCCAATCCATGAATCCCTTACACCCCCAACTGGGTTATCCATGCTCAGCTACTCTACTAGCTCAGACTCCACAGTCACCACAACTGGTCATGGCTGATAAAATAGCTGATACCCACTTCCCTCAAGCTCAGCCTTATATATCTCAGGCAGCAGGGAAGCCAAATATCTTACCCAGTTCCAACTGGGACTAGTCCCACCTACTTGCCAATAAAGCTGCCATTTGATATACAGAGCACTGGGTAGGGCCCACAAAGGAGAAAAGGGAAGGAATAATGAGGAAGCAGAGGTAGGAGAGGAGATGGTGTGTTTTTCCTCACAGATGGAAAACGGAGTCTCTATCCACATCCCTGGCATGGCTGCTAAAGAGGGCAGCAGCCAAAAGTGTGATGATCCTACTATAGAGAGACTAGAATATGGCCTGGAAAGGCCAAAACTTGACAAATTCTAAAAGTAGAAAAATTATATAGAAAATTAATGTCTACTGTATTGGCATCTTTCAAAAGCAAACTAATCTGTAAAATGAGGAGATGGAAGTGGAAAAGTAGAATTGAGTTGGGGTTAAAAGTAGGAGGAATGTAAGTTCATAGAAACATGTTAAATGAAGAATATGAGATACCCTATCGACTACTGACTAGTGGATATTTCTTGGGAATTCTCTCTTTATCCCATGCTATTCCTCCTGCTCTTATAGGAAAATCACATCAGATTTAGAAATGGGAAATACAGTTGGTAGCTCTGGCTGAAGTGGAGAATTCATAAAGAAAAGTAAGAAACATTGGTTCAACAAAATAGGGCCAAATTGTAGGAAGCCTCGAACGCTAGATCAAGGAAGATGGATTTGATGCTTAGTGACTGTAAAGCTGTTGGCTAACAGAAGGACATCAGAGGCAGAGTTAATGGGCCTACACCTAAAGTAAAAATTAACAGCTTTTTTTTTTTTTTTAATATTTGGAGCTCTCACAAGAGATGGAGAGCAACATTACAATCACTACTGGGCTATAAATTATTTAATTCCATTACAGAATATATTCCAATCCATCTTCCATTCAGTTGTCAAGATTGAGTTTTCTCCTTTCTCTCTATCTCCAGGATCAAATATAAATCCTCTGGTGTGTAAAATACTACACAAAGGGTAGGTAGATGGTGCAGTGTATGTATACAGCACCAGCCCTGGAATCAGGAGGACCTGAGTTCAAATCTTGCCTCAGACACTTAATACTTCCTAGCTGTATGATCCTGGGCAAGTCACTTAACTCCAATTGGCTCAGCTAGCTAGCTAAATAAATAAATAAATAAATATAAAATTAAATTAAACACTACACAACCCAGCCCCTACTAACTATGCTAATCTTCTTGCACTTTACTCCCATGGATGCAACTGCTACACTGTCCTACCAGCTCTCTTCTGCCTTGGGCCTTTGCAATGGCTGTTTCCATGCTTGGAATGCTTTAACCCCCACCCCACCCCCACCTCCTTATTCCCTGGATTCTCTCAACACTGTTCCTATCTTCAGGAGGCCTGTCCTGGACCTCCCAGTTTCTGATGCATTTTCCACTTCCATCTGATCCATATGATGTCTTGCATGTACTTATATTAAGCTCCCAGAAGGCAGGGGCTCGTTTTGCCTTTCTTGGCATTTGCAGGATTTAGCTCAGTGTCTAGAACACAGATGCTTGCTGAATAATTCAGCCTTGTATGAGATGTCAAGCTGGCCCCAGACCACCCAACCTTAGAATTAGGCTTAATTACTCACTAAGAAAATATTACCTACCTGGACATCTTGCCAAGGAAAGTATATGCTTTAGGAAGAGAAGACCTTAAGTTTCCTCTTGAGTATTTGTGTCCCTCTCAGAATGAGGCCCAACAAGGTCAAGGAAGATTCAGTTTTTGGAAAAGTTTTCAGTTCATTTGGTACTTAGTATTTGAT
The DNA here is from genome assembly GCF_048593235.1 of Sminthopsis crassicaudata. Taxonomy (NCBI): domain Eukaryota; kingdom Metazoa; phylum Chordata; class Mammalia; order Dasyuromorphia; family Dasyuridae; genus Sminthopsis; species Sminthopsis crassicaudata. The sequence goes on from NC_133618.1 coordinate 148,803,560, forward strand.
ACCAGGTTCATGATATACTACCCGCAAACCACTTGCTCTTTTGCTTGGCAGAAAAAGAAGGGAGAAAAATTAAATCAAAAATAGTACTAAGTTTAGACAATAGTTTTATTTAAAGTATGGGAGATTGACCCTAATTTTTTATGTAGTCTCTCATCATGCCTAGATCCTTGAGCATTTAATAAAGTGACAATTTTGGCTGAAGTTTTCCCAAAATTTCTAAGATTCTCAGGACTATTCTTTGGCATAACGTCGCTGATGCTGGATTACAGATGATTTGTGACTGAAAATTTTCCCACATACACCACATTCATAGGGTTTCTCTCCTGTATGAGTTATCTGATGTCGTTTAAGGTTCCTTTTTTGGATGAAGGTTTTCCCACATTCACTGCATTCATATGGCTTCTCTTTACTATGAATTTTTTGATGTTGAGTAAGAGATGAACGGTCAAAGAAGGCTTTCCCACACTGATCACATTCATAGGGCTTTTCCCCAGTATGAATTCTCTGATGTCGGTTAAGATGTGAACGGTCAAAGAAGGCTTTTCCACATTCATCACATTCGTAGGGCTTCTCTCCAGTATGAATTCTTTCATGTATAGTAAGGGATGAACAGTCAAAGAAAGCTTTCCCACATTCATTACATTCAAAGGGTCTTTCTCCTGTGTGTGTAATTTGGTGTCTCCGAAGGCTACTTATATGTCTGAAGGTTTTCCCACATATATTACATTCAGAGCCTCTGTCCTTATTGGAATTTTTGGAGGCATTTACTGAAAATTTCTTGAAATTTTTCTCTTGGGAAAGAGAATTTTCCAATGTCTTTCCTTCTGAGTTTTCTCTTTTTTTCTCCAATCTAACCTCAGGTACTGTAATTTCTCTTGTGGATCTTTCTGTTAATACCTCTGGTGATTTTGTTTCTTTTGATATGTTCTGCTTTGGAACTGACTTATAGGTCTTAGGCTTTTTCTCCCAGCCTGAAACTAAAGTAAAAGAATATAAATTAATATAGTAATAATAAGAAATAATAAGGGGAATAATAAGTGATTAATATAGTAATAATAAGCATGGTAAATAAGTAATAATAAATAATATAAATTAGTATATTTTGTGCTATTTAAAATAATCTGATAGAATATGAATATTTATTCTAAAAATGTCTACTGAGTTATCCATGTTATTGGGAAAATATCAACAGGATTGAAATTAAGGAACTAGAATAATGCAAAGAGCTAAGAATAAAGGAAAGGAGAAAATAATCAGCAAGGTAAACAAAAAAAATATTATTGATCTTATTTAGAAACAGAGTTAACATTTCAGCAACCTTAAAAGTGGGGGAACCTGATGAGTAGGAATAACAAGGAATATATATAAGAGTGAGGATGTGATTTAGAATATATAGAGATAAGAGGTATGCAGTTAAAAATGAGAGGAATCAAAAGAAATATAATTAAGGAAAAACACATTTCCCATGCCCACCAATACAGGGTGGGGGAAAAAGCATCCCTGACTGGCTCTATGGGAAAACAATCTCAGCAGGCTTCAGTGTCACCAAGAGTTGTCACTAAACACCTAAGCTATTATTTCCCTGAAATCACTGGTAGTCTCTTACTCACCCAAAGAAGTATTTCTTGGGACTTCTCTCCCTTCAGTTCCTTGCACATCAAGCATCCAAGGCTCTTGTCCTTGCTCCAAATGAAATATCATATCAGGTTTGGAAATAGGGAGCCCTGTTTACAGAGAAGGGAATGAGACTTAGCAGTTTGTCCTGGACTCACAGAATTGTCACAGAAGTCAATTCCAGCCCTTTTTCTGCAAAGAGAAGGGAACTATATTTATCTAATGTGAAAATTATTATATAATCTAATACATTACTACTTTATATGTGAGTAAACAGATGCTAAATCAAATTTATGTGCAAGAACTGATTGGGATGAATCCATTTTTTTCTAACTCCTCCCTTTTTCTACCAAAACCTGTTACCACCCTACTGGGTTAGGACAGGATAGCAAAGCCTGAAGTTGAATGGGCTTGTGGAGGAGGCTCAAGGCTTATTTCCAGAGCCTCTGGGAATGGAGGATAGGAAAGGAACAAAATGGGACAAGGGGGTGGAATAACAAATGAAACCACTTATTTTCAACACCATTCACCATGGATCTTTTAAAAATTAGAAATCTCTGACCTGAATCACAAGGCAAAACTCAGATGAGCAAATGAAAAGCCGCACAAGTCTTAGCAATTTCCTCTGAGACACCCACATCCCTTGAACTGTCATGATGGTGGCTCCTCCCTATATTTCTGAAACTTAGGGTGAAGTTATCCTTACCCAGTGACATAAGATTTCTATAGTTCTCCAACATCACTTCTCTGTACAACTCCCTTTGTGCAGGGTTCAATTGCCCCCACTCCTCCTCGGTGAAGTTTACAGCAACATCCTTGAACGTAACTGATTCCTGAAACAAATACATTCTTGTTCATCCATGGACTCCTCACTCCTGGGGAAAAGGAGTTGATAAAAAGCACTTAAAAGAGTTAGATGGGATAGACAGAAAATAGGTCAAATAACATTAAAGGCTTTCAGTACTGTGTACTGTAATAAGGAAAAAGGCTGAAAGCATTTTGTCTCAAGTCAACTGAGGGAAGGCAACAGGGGAGGAAATACTCCTTACACAGTTTTTCATGTACCAAGAAGGGGTCAGTTTCTTAAGGATGAAGAACTGGGGAGTCTGTTCCTAGAAGGAATAAGCTGAGCAGAAAAGCTTCATGATGAGATAAGAAAAAGGAAGCCATTCTAGGAATCGTACGTACATTTTAGGAAAGATCAGTTTACCTGGGATCCGGTTGTCAGGAACACAGGAGCCATTTCTTCTGTATTCCCCTCTTGGAGACAGATAAAGTCAAGAGAATGCAGGGCTAGGGGAAGAAAAAGGACATGAGGGATCTGATCTTGTAATTCCCAGGATCAACTGGCTAAAACTCTATAAATAATAGTTTGGTGTGATTTTCCCATCTTCTTCACATCACACAGAGAATAGATTAGAATGAGCCTAGACAGAGTTGTCCTGCCCTTGCCTTGGGTAAGACACAAGAAAGGATCAAGAATATTATGGCTTGCCAAATTCTTGTTCCCGGGCTTGTAGAATATTACAAGGAACAGAGAGTTGTTTCTTAGACAGGAACTATGCCCTGAATTTGAGGGATCTATTATTAACTGACTATATGATTTGAAACTCAGACCTCAACATCTCAGTACTAATGATAACTTCCTTTAATTCAAGGAGAGTAATTCTCATTCTCTTTCCTGTTTCACATACTTGATGTAAAGAATCAAGAATTTGATTTCCAAAGTGGTCACATGGACATATGACATTAAAATAAGAGTAAATTGGATAGTTGTGCCAATAATTACCTATGTGATGAAAGGCAAATCCTTTAGCTTATTTGTTATCTATGAAATGAGACTAGAAAAGCAACAGGAATGATTATAGAAACTACTTGCCCAAATCTGTTTCATTACTTTTACTAATACCTCATAACATCAAAGTTATAAACCTCACTAGAAGGATACCTGATGTCATTTAGGGCTCAGCTTTTTACACTGCGGCGTTTTTTTGTTTGTTTGTTTTTGACCACATGTGGAGTCTTGAAACTGAACATTAACGAGTCACAAATTATGGTTTATTATCAATAAATGTTTGATTTGTATAGCTATTTAAAAAAAAAAAACTTATTTACTTAAGGTTACAAGTTTTAGAAGCCCCGATTGAAATAGGGAAGTTTTTATTTTGTTTTCCTGAGGCAATTGAGGTTAAGTGACTTGCCCAGGGTCACACAACCAGGAAGTGCTAAGTGTCTGAGATCAAATTTGAACTCAGAACCTCCTGACTTCAGAGCTGGTGCTCTATCCACTGCGCCACCTAGCTGCACCAAAATAGGTAAGTTCCAAAAAGGGATGGGTTGGGGCAAAACAGCTAGTTCAATGTTAGCCATATTGATTTTAAGGTGCCTATGGAATATCCAGTTGGAAATTTCTCACAGGCAAATGGAAATGTGTAATTGAAACTCAGAAGAGACTAGGTGTAGATATATAGATTTGGAAGTCATATAAATTTAGAAATTATTCTTAAACTCCTAGAAGTCCAAGAGGTCACTGAGAATGTGAAATTTTTTTTTAAAAGGTTTAAGACAGTTTTGGGGAATACCCAATTAAGGGGCATGATAATGATAAGGAACCAGCAAAGACAACTGAGGAAGCCAGATGGGTATAAGAAAAATTAATAAAGAATTTCACAAAAGAACACACAGAACAGTGCCAAATATACCATAAAGGTTAAGTAGGTTGAAAACTGAGAACAGATTATCAATTTGATCAATTAAGAGAGTATTGGCAATCTTAGAGTAATTTCCATCAAAATTAGAAGACAAATTGTAAAGGGTTAAGGAGTGAAAGGCCAGAAAATAAAGGTAAGAGAAGTGTGACTGTACAAAAGAGTATGCTAAGATCTAGTGAGATTTTTTTGGAGGGAAGGAAGGGTCTGGAATATGTTTTAGGCAACAGGAAAGGAGTTAATAAATAAAGATAGCCTAAAATTGGATAGAGATTACACATTTCATCTGCCAGAGAAGATAGGAGATGACAGAATTAAGGATATATGCATAGTTTGGGGGAAGAGATGAGATCAGTTTCAGACATGATAAGCTTAAGATGCTTCTAGAATATCTAGAAGGAAAATTTCCAAGTCATATGGAAATGTCTAACTGTTGTTAAGATGTTGTTTTATTAAGTAGTTATCTTTCATGACAAATTAAAACAAAGAAGAAAATGTGGGATGACGTGAAGGTATTTTGAGATGTAGAGTAGCATAGAAGTACATAATGAACCAACCACATGTTTTTTTTTTTTAGTATAAAATGAGAAGAAATCTTCAGTTGAGAGGGTGAGAGAGAGAGAGAATGGAGTATTATTTATTTTCACATCACCAAAAATAGAGAATAGGCTCAACAATTCTTGCAAAATGCTCTGTCATGTCCTACATAAATTCTCTTGGAAGACTTTCTTGTACTCATATTAAATTGATAAATAGTTGCTTTGTTAATCCTCAGCAGAGTTTTTTTTGTTTTGTTTTGTTTTTTTCCTGAGGCTGGGGTTAAGTGACTTGCCCAGGGTCATACAGCTAGGAAGTGATAAGTGTCTGAGACCAGATATGAACTCGGGTCCTCCTGAATTCAAGGCTAGTGCTCTATCCACTTCGCCACCTAGCTGTCCCCAGCCGAGTTTTGCCTAACATAACTGCTACCTTCTTTTTCTCACCATTACTGAATGACTTCCCAATTGAAGGTACCTATGGATCTTATCATCATTCTTGGAAGCAAATGCTACTTTTTTTTCTTCCCTCTTCATGAAGGGACAGCTCTGTGCTTTGTAGCCCCAATTACTTAGTGGTATTCTTCTTCCTTTGTTTTCTATTAGATTTCTTTATTCTTCAACTTCTATGCACTGGTGAAAATTTCCTATTTTTTTCCCATTCTTCTTTCCCATTTCTTCATTGAGAGTATTTCTTCTACTCTTTTGAGAAACATTTTGTTCAACCTGATAACTTGCAACATTAGAAACAAGTTCCTCTTGCTCTTTCACATTAAAAAAAAGGATTCATAAACACAAAAATATTTATAGGAACTCATTTCATAATGGTCAAAAACTGGAAACTAAAGTCTATTGGGGAATGACTAAAAAAGATGTGGTATACAAAGGTATGGGCATATCATGCTATAAGAAATGACAAAATGAATGGTTCCAGAAGAACCTAGGAAACTAGGAAGACCTCTGTGAACTGATACAGAATGAAGTAAGAAGACCTTGAAGAACAATTTCTACTTTTCACTTTCCCTTCTAGAAAGAAAATTTGGTTTTTGTAATTATATAGGTGTTATGTGGTACTGATTACATCAAAATTCTGTCTTCCATACTTACATGAAGCAAGTTCCTTTTGATTCTGTGTTATTGCACATAAAGAAAATGAAAGGATAGGAAAGAATAGGACATGATTTCTAAACGTTTTCTCTGTTATGGCTCTTTTTGGCAATTTGTTGAAGCCTTCGTACCACTTCTTAGGAAATCAACTATTCTAAAATATAGGCAGCTAGATAGTGCAGTAAATAAAGCATGGCTCAAAGTCAGAAAAAAATGAAGTTCAAATCTAATCTTTTGACATTCACTAGCTTTGTGACCATAGCTGAGTCACTTAATCTCTTTATCTCAGTTTCCTCCACTATAAAATGAGGATAAAAATAAAATCTGTAGATTATAATAGTCTAGATTATAATAATCTATAATAATAAATCTCAGAGATGCTGTGAGGATTAAATGAGATAATAATTGTAAAACACAGTGCCGGGCATATAGGAAGTACCAGATAAATATTTAGTTACCATTATTATCAAAATATTTTTTCAAAAATAAGTTCATGACTGGTACTAAGTGGAGAACCAAGAGAACATTGTACACAGCAACAAGATTGTGTGAACTCAGCTCTTTTCAACAATGAGGTAATTCAAGGCAATTCCAACAGACTTGTGATGGAAACTGCCATATGCATTCAAAAAGAGAACTATGGAGACGACTGAATATAGATCAGAATATAGTATTTTAACCTTTTTTTCTTGTTCTTATTGTTTGTTTGCTTCCCCCCACCTCATGTTTTCTAAGAGAGGGAGCAGGAACAATAGGAGAAAAATTTAAAACAAGGTTTTGCAAAGGTGAATGTTGAAAACTTATCTTTGCATGTATCTGGAAAAATAAAAAGCTATTAAACAAACAAAAAATTAATAAATATATGGTTGTCAGGCTAAGACCCCTGAGGCAGAGGATATGTATTACTGTATCTCTTATCTTTAAAGCTTAAATGGGCAAAGAGACAGTAACTAACTGGGATAAGTGTTAAATAAATATTTCTATCTTTTGCACTTGTCTTCAAATATTTAGGTCAAAATTTCCAACAAGGTTTTTGCCCTTTTGTTTTATTCCAGTCATGCCTTGTTATACTTCAAAGCTGAGTTACTTCTTTCAACTATTTTCTCTGATCATCACTTGTGAGCTACTAAAGGATCTTGGAGCAAATCATGTAACCTGCTGACTGAATCTAATCTTAACTTGTCCTTCACTCACTGCATCACAGGAGTCCTTTTATTCTTATCTGATTCTCTACCACACTCTACATTGGCTACTCCAATTTTCTCATCAGATCTTCCACATTGCCTGTCAACTCTCTCAGATAGGACCTCTTCCTACTTTCCTGATAAAAGGTATGCACTGTGAGTTCCTTCTATTACTATATGTTAAAACTCTCATCACTTCCCCATTTGTATCTTTTTGTTGTTGTTGTTGATCTCTAAAGAAAAGGCTAGTCTTCTCCTCGCCAAAGTTAACCCTTCCACTTGTGTTCTTGATACTCATTCCCTCTTGTATCCTTTGAGAACTTGCACCCACCCCTTATCATTCCTACTTTCATCTTCAGTCTATTTTTGTTCACTAATTCTTTTCATGATGCTTATATGTTTGGGTCTCCCTTGCATCATTTAAAAGCCTTCACTTGACCTTGCTATTTTCTTAAGCTACTCTCCTATATTTCATGTCCAAACTTTCTAGGAATGGTTTCCTCTACTACCTCACTACCACTAACTTCTCAATCTCTGGCAACCTTGCTTTCAGCTCTACCTATTGATTTGAAAGGTCTTTAAAATTACCAATGATCTTTTCTCATTTCTCATCCTGGGTAGTCTCTGCAGTTTTTGCTGTTTCATTATCCCTTTCTAGACAGAATCCTTTTGTGATACCACTATTCACTCCTGATTCTCTTACTACTTGACTATCACTTCTCAGTTTCTTTTGCTGGATCATCTTCCTCACTCTGGAGTTATACTAAGGATTCTATCCCAATTCCTCTTCTCTCTTTAGGCACTTCTGGTGATCTCAACAAGTTCCATGAATTAGATTATCATTTCTTTGTAGATAAGCTATCTATGAATCTTATCTCTTGGCCTAAAGTCTCTTCTAAGCTTCCAGACTCTCACCTTCAAACTGCTTAGATGACTTATATATTTGAATGTCCCACAGACATTTTAAAACCAACATGTCCAAAATGGAACTCATTTTCCCCTAAACAAATCTACTCTCCAAATTTTCCCATTTCTATTTTTAATTATATTTAATTTTTTTTCATTCAGTAAAAATCCCTCTCACCTCAACCCTTTCCTCCCACACAAACTGAGAAAGACAAAACTCATTACAAACATGTATAGTCAAGCAAAACAAATTTCAGCACTGATCATGTCCAAAAAATGTCTCCTTCAACTCTATCATGAGGCAGGTAGTGAATTTCATCATTAGTCTTCTAATATTCTTTATATTTATGAGTTTCTAGTTCTTCTCCCTTTTCTTCTTTCCCTTCTTACTCTCTACTGAGTGAAATATATTTCTGTAACCAACTCTGTGTGTTCTTCCCTCTCTGTCTAATTCAAGTAAATGAGGGTTATGTCAATTGCTCTCTATTCTTTGTTTATACAGATGTCTCCTTGAGCACTCTGATTATATAATTTCCCAATTTTTCTTTCCCCTTAGCCTTCTCCCACCTAGTATATTCTTTCCCTCCTTTCTTTTCATTCTCTTTGTAAAACCATTAACATAACAGAACCACTTCAATTAGACTAATTTCTCTTTATAATTAACTCCTCAAGATGCCAGGGTCAGAAAATCTTAAGTTATCATTTCTTCATATTAGAATGGAGATAGTTTATCCTTGTTTAGTCTTTTAACACTGTTTATTCCGTTTGTTTTTTATGGCATATAATATTTGGAGATCGCCACTTCTTAGAGTGTGGCTGCTAAATCATGTGTGATCCCAACTATGACTACTTGGTACCTTAATTCCTTCTTTCTGGATGCGTACAGGTTTGTTCATTCTTTCTTTCTCTTTCTTTCTTTTTCTTTTTTTTTTTTTTTAAATCTTTTGACTAAGAGATCCTGGTTTTGAAATAATGTTTCTCAGAATTTTCATTTTGAAGTTTTTTTTTAGAAGAATGATCATCCTCCCCCACTAATTTCCATTTTGTCCTCTGGTTCCAAAGAATGGAGACAGTTAAAAAATTTTTTTTTTTCTTGAAGTACAAGAAAAACTCTTTTTCAGATCGTGGTAGTCCAATGGTTCTTAAATTTTTTTGGCCTTTGGACATATTATTTTTTTTCTGGTCTCATGGTGCCATTAGCTTCTATTTAATCCATTTGAATTTTAGTGAGTTTATTGCATGGGCAAGGTTCTTGTTAATTCTCTTTCCACTTATTTCTTCCATTACTCTCACTTAATCTTTAATATTTTTCTTTAGTGCTTTTATTTCACTAATAAAAATATTTTAGAACTTTTTAAACATCTAACTTCATCTCTTCCTGGAATTAATTTGTTGCTGAGCTTTTTTGGGTTTTTTGAAGCTTTGCTTATGGTTATTTTGGAGTCAATTTCTTCTCTGGGTTAGTGTCTTCAATACCCCTGTTCCCATGATACTTTTTCATGAAGAGACTTTTTTGTTCTTTTGTTTGCTCATTCTTCCAGCGTATTTTCTGACTTGATGTTAGGACTAGGCTTTTGCTCTTCTGTGGGGATGGTCTAGATGGTCTTCTTGGGATATTGAATTTTGTGTTATCCCAAGGAAAGCTCAGGTTGAGGATCTATAAGCTTTCAGGTGCTCCCATGTCAGACCAATGTCTGACCCCGAACAATGTCTGGTATTCCCTTGCTGGTCTAAACTCTGCAAGTTTCTGACCTAAATCTGGGTCTAAGTAACAAGAGACCCTGCTCTACTCCTAGGTGAATGGGGCTGATTGGATGAAGTTTTCTCAGTTTATGAGATTAGCCCTAAATCACAAGATTCCTATTCCCAGAGCCAGAAGATCAGATCTTGGACCCTGGATTACATGAAGTTACATGATCTCTAAAAGGTCAGACCTAAGCCAGTGACAGGAAATTACAGGAAGTGATATGACCCATAAGAAGCAGACAATATTGGTGACCATTGGTCAAGGATGGTTACTTCCTTTTAGTCTATCCAATGAAAAGGCTTGGGTCTTTTGCTATTTAGATCCTGACAAGTTCAAAGCTCTCAGTTTCCAGGAGCACATGGTGGGAGCTGGCATGGCTCCCAAGCGTGTGGCTGTTCTCCCCCTGCAGGAACTAAATAAATGTTTTCTCTTTGTACCTGTTGATGTCTCTGATTAGTTGGAAAGGGGTCTAGCACCTGTGCATATACAGGATTGGAGTCATACTGCTGCTATTTGCTTCTGAGCTTTCTCCTTTCCAACTAGAATCCTTGGCAGCTTCTGCCACTCCTAGACAGGGTTTTGCCCTGCATCTCAACATGACCTTAACATCTCTTATTTCTATTCCTTGTTTATCATTACACAGTCTTCATCCTACTTCAGGACCTCATTACCCCTTGTCTAGACTATTGCAATAGCCTTCTCATTAGTTAATGCCTTTAGTCACCCAACTGATATTTCTAAAACAGATTTCACCACTACCACCAGAGTCAGCAATAAGGTTCCAGGATGGACTCAACCTGGATAGTGCTACATTGGATGTATAAATATTAGTGTGGACTGAGAATGAGAGGGATTAGAGAAATGAAGATGATCTAAATTGGGGATTCTTAGAACTTTTTCCACTGGTAACCCTTTTTTGACCTAGAATTTTTTATACGATGCATCTTGAATCTGAGCCAAGCTGCTTCTGGCAGCCTGTATGCATGGGAAGTGCAAAGCATGTTGTGTGTGCAGAACCAAGGCTGTATGGAGGGGCTGTAATTTACACGAACAAGTCCTGGCAGGAACACCTCAGATTCGTTATAGACTTTGTTTTTAATTAATTTTTGGTTATTAAGTTCAGACATCTGTTACTGTTGCCAAATTTAAGAGTTTAAGACTAGAGCCCTGGGAAGTTAAGGTGATTGCCCAGCATCACACAGGCGGGTTGTATAAGAGATGGGAACTGCACTCTGATCTTCCCGCTGCCACAGCGCCCATGCGCTATCCATGATACTCCGACGACAGTTAGGAAAATAGCTCAAAACTGAGGGTACCTTTTAAAGAAGCAAAAACAAAACAAAACTGGCAACGCTCAGGACACAGACACCTCTCTCCGCTTCTCCGCAAGGGATCTTAAATCGCAAATTCCATCATGACACACACGCCCCCTACTCCCGTAACTGCAGTGGCTCCCCATCCCCCACCAGGACCAAAACCAAAACGCCCTGGCATGCAAAGCCCTTCACAGCCTGGTGCCCCGCGTCCCTGCACAGTCCTCAGGAGCAGCCACCCTGCCTCCGGGCTCGTCCACAAACAAGGAGCCCAAGTCCGAGCTCTCCGTGCCAGGCACGCCCTCCCTCCGGGTCTACCGCCTCCTACAAGTCCCAATTAAGCCCCATTTTTTAAAGGAAGCCTTCCCCAGCCCCCCTTAATTCTAGCGCCAATCCTCGGTTAACGATTTACCCAATTAGCTTCCAACAGCGCGGAGAATCCCAAATTAGTTTGTTCCTTTAGAGTGCAAGTTCCTCGAGGGCAAGGGCGTGTCTTTGGCCTCTCTTGGTATTGCCAGGGCTTAGCATGGAAAGGCGCTAAAGCAACGCTTACTAACTAGAGAGAGGATGGGGCAAGGCTGAAGGCCGGCGGATGGCGGCCCCGCGCCCCTGGCTCCTGCAGGTTTCCGGGTCCCTGGGTCCCTCTGCGGCCGCGGGGCACGGGACGCTCCCGGTGTCGGGGGTCTCCCGGGGATTCGGAGAGGCTTCGCGGGCTTTCCCCGCCCCATTCCCCGCCTCAAGGCGGCCATACCCCATTGCCCTGCGGCCCCTCGTGACACAATCACCCGAGACATGCCGCGAACGCAGAACAGACTTTACCTCCAGAACTAAGACTGTCAGAGGCCGACACAGACTGCACCTGCCGCGCCGCTTCCGTTTGAGGAGTTTTCGGCCGAAATGGATTCTGGGAAACTGGATCTCTGAGGGATTCTGGGAAATGTAGTCCCAGCTGGACCTCTCTTAGCAGAGGTGGTATGTGGAGACTTAGGAGTTTACCCACGGGGTTGTTATGTGTGCTTGTTTTGTTTTGTGTATTTGTTATAAGAATAGGATTTTATTTGAAGGAGGCAGTATCCATTCTAAAAGAAGGTCAATCCAAATATCTTGGAATACGATATTCCAAAATGCAAAAGTACCGACCGGGTTTGGAGACGGTAGTGGTAGTGAATATGAATCTCATACACCAATATGAGACAGCTCTGGCCTCTCAGGTGGTTTAGTGTCTTCAGAGTCACTGATGACCTCTATGCTGGACTTCCTTTCTCATTTCCTTAAAAATTACATGCAATAAAAGCCAAGAAAAATAGACCAAACATTAATTGGAAACTCAATAATCTGATCCTAAAGAATGAGTAGGTGAAACAACAAATCATAGACATAATCAATAATTTCATCCAAGAGAATGACAATAATGAGACAACATACTAAAATTTGTGGGATGAAGCCAAAGCCATTATTAGGGGAAATTTTCTCTCATTTCCTAATACTGGTCCAAGATAGCACTTGTATTGATCCTTTTCTCAAGGGCACTTAGTGTATGTTTGGCATCTAATTTAAATTTATAGCAGAAGACAGCTTTGTCTCTCTGATGGTAGCATTCTTTTATCAGATTTCTGTGCCCTCTGGTTTCCTATCGTGGGACAAGAACAGTGTAGCCCTAAGTGTTAATGTGAAGAGACTGTACATTTTACCTTGTAAACACTGCAAATTATGACATCAGTGAATGCTAAATGATCCAAATGAAACTGGGATCCGATCCAGACATAACATGAGCAAGGGCCACAGGTAGAACACATTCCACTTGCATCAATGATTTTGGACCACACTGTTGTCAACTTTAAGGAGGTAAAGCAACTGATTCTTATCACAGATAAAAACCATGCATGACAGAGAAGTCAATAGAATTATCAACATATATTCCTTGGAAATAGGGAAAAGGGAGATCAATCAGGACATGTATATACATATACACATATATAATCATTTGAAAGTATGTAGCATATAAACTATTCTGAAGTCTGGAATCAACTTGGACTTTTAATTAAGAGACACTGCTTTTTAAAAATTAAAAAAATAGAAGATAATTATAATACCCATGAGAATGACTCTACTAGTCATAAAAATTAGTTCCTTACATCTTTTTTAAAAGTTTATTTTTTTATTCTAAATTTAATGTACACTTTTAAAAAGGCCAGTTCTATAAATAAGAACTGAAAAAGATTCTATGTGAAACTGAATTTCTATTATATACTGTCTGCTTTTTAAAATATATATATAATCAATAAGTTTCATTACTCTTTTTTTGGTATCTTTTTTAGGAGACTATAAGTTACTTGAGGGCAGGAACTATTGTTCTTTTTTGTTTTGATAGCCCAATTAGTGCTTTTTATCTATATATAGACATAGACTACCATTTTACTGTCTATAACTCATATATGAACTTCAAATTATTAGTAATTAACATCATTTTTTATATTTTTATTTTGAACTTAAACACCAAACAGAATGAGTATTTATATGTACTTAGAACAGAAAATAAAGGATTGTATATGAAATTGAAGCATCAGTTAAATATAGCTTTCACTTCTTTTTTAAGTATATGAAATCAACTAGTAATTTTCTAAGTTGATCTATTTATCTGGCTTTCCTTCTATTCTTTTCTCTCTACTTTTTAGGAAAAAGTCTCAATGATCCTTTTCTTTCTTTGATACTCTATCTTCCCTCCCCCTCAAACTTCTTCACCAATTGGGAAAAAAAGGAAAAACAAAGTTCTTGTAAAAATATAGTCAAAATATAGTCCCACATTGTCTTTGTTCAAAGACAGGTCTCATTCTGCATCTTGGGTGCATCACCATTCTGTCAAGAGGAGTTCATTCCCAAAGTTGATTATCAGTCTTCTGAAATCATAATTGGCCATTGCAATGACTAGTATTCTCCAGTTTTTAATTCTGATCACTTCATCTGAATCAATTCAGACAAATGTAGACTTGTCTGAAACAATCCCTTTCAATGTTTCTTAGAGTACAATAATATTCCATTACATTTCATTGACATGCCATAATTTGTGTAATCATTTTGTTACTTAATAGCATTTCAGTCTTATGAGAGACTCACAGAATCTAAGAGGTGGATGAGGAACTCAAAGACCAATTAGTCCAATTTGTTCTTGAATAAGATTAACAAGAGAGAAGGGAGTCTTTGGAAACCTTTAGTGAGAACCTACTACCTTCCAAGAACCCAAGTTTTTCTTTACGTAGTGTTTAAATATGTCTCTTCAGAACTTCCTCCAATTTCTCCTACTTCTACCCTCTCTAAGTAGAAAAAGGCTAACAACATTGTTCAACCAGATAGTACATGAAAAGAGCACTGGGCCTGGAGTCAGGAGATTCATCTCCCTGAGCTCAAATTGGGCTTCGGATACTTATTAGCTATGTGACCCTGGGCACCTAACTTCTGATTATCTCAATTTTCTCAGTTGCAAAATGAGAATAACAATAGTGCATAACTCCCAGGGTTGTTGTGAGATTCAAATGAGTTAATATTTGTTTAGTATGGTATCTGGCCCATAGTAGATGCCATATAAATGCTTGCTGTTATTATTCTCATGTAACAATTCTTCCTTTACCCTCAAAGTTTTCCTTTTTCCAGTCTAACCAATTTCTTTACCTCTAACCAGTTTCTACAGTCCAGTGGTCCTCAAATTTTTTAAACAGGGGGCTAGTTCACTGTCCCTCAGACTGTTGGGGGGCCAGACTATAGTAAAAACAAAAACTCACACTGTCTCCACCCCTCAGCCCATCTCCTATAACTCTGCCTGCTGAATAAATATCCTCTGAGCATGTCCGTGGGCAGTAGTTTGAGAACCCCTGTATAATCTTCATTCAATAACTGAAGTCCATCATTATGCAGTCTGCTTTCACACTTCTGGACACGCTGTAGCTTATTCACAGCATTCCTAAATTGTGATACTCAGAGAGAATGAAGTCTTCCAGTGTGGCTTAATAAGCTTTCTGAGTCTATTTTCACATACTTGACTCAAATAAAGCTGAAGTCCATTAAAACTACATACCTTGTGTTTTTGGGTTTTTTTAATTATTGGTTGTTTACATCTTTATTTCCAGATATACTTCTACCTTCTCTTCAACTCAGTGAACCATTCCTGTAACAAACTTTTTTTTTTTTAATTTAATTAAAGCTTTTTATTTACAAGACATATGCATGGGTATTTTTCAACATTTGATCCTTGGTGTAAGAAGCCAGTTTGTTATTACCACACTGAGGGGAAAAAATTCCTCAAATTAACCAAAATAGCAACTAAGCCAGACAATAAAGGCATCCATCCCCACCCACCGCCCCTGCCTCACATGCGAACAGAATGTCATTCTAGGCTGGGTGGGAGGAAAGTGGATGCTCACCGCAGCACCGTGAGCTCCAGCCCCCTGGAAGGGGTCAGCGAGCTTCTCCTGCAGAATACATGTGCTAGCTCGCTCCCTCTTTCCCTCAGAGCCAGGAGGCCTCCAACTCCTACTCTCCGAATTTCTTCAGGCTGCTTTGCTTCCCGGGCCGGGCCCCATTGCCCATTTCCGTGGCGCTCTGCTCTCGTTAGGCCAGAAGATGGATACTGAGGCATGAACTCCAAGTATGAGGGGGGAGGGAAAAGAGAGAGCCTGGCCCTTAGGACTCCAGGAAATGAAATCCCCTCGTGCAGTCCCATGTCTAAGTCCTCTATCGATCATATGTCTCCTGGGTGTCCTGCATGATGGTAAGAGCTGGGGATGCAAAGAGGAGCAAAAATGTCCTCAAGAGTCAGGTAAGGCCCAAATGTATGTGGGAGCAAAGTACATCTAGAATATAGTGAAGGTTATCTCAGTGAGAAGATGCCATCAAGGAGGACCAGAAAGGCTTCTTGTGGGTGGCTGTTAGCTGAGACTTGAGGCTGTTCAGGGAAGCCAGAACACAGTAGATAGGAGAGAATACCATGGGGGTCACCCAGGGAAAACGCCTAGAACTGGAATATGCAAGGAGGAGACCAGTGATATTGGGGTGGGGAGAGGGGGAGGAAAAGGTGTAAGCTGTAAAACTTAAGGAAGAGCTCAAACAATGAAGCGCTTTAAAAACCAGAGGATTTTATATTGGAACATGGAGGTGGGAGCCATGGCAGTTTATTGAGTGAGAGTGTTGGGGACAAGATGACAGTTATACTCATGGTTTATGAAAGATCACTTAGACCTTTCAGAAATGAATGGAGTGAGTAGAGACTGGAGGCATCGATACCAAACAGGAGGCTATTGTAGTAGACTGGGCAAGAGCTGAGGAGCTTCTGCCCCAGTAGGTGGAAGGAGGAATGAAGAGGAGGAAATGTGCAGGCTGAGATGTTCTGAAGATAGAAATGACCAGACTTCTGGCAATGTAATATAGACTGAGTTTGAGTGAGGAGAGGAAGATAATGATGGCTTTGCAAAGTTTGGTAAACGGTGATGTTCCTCTACCTGCTCTACCTCCTCTCTTTTCCTCCCCATCTCCAAGTCCCACCCGTTATTTTACAAGTAAGAAAACAGAGGCTGACTCAATTCTAAAATAGATAAACAACTGACTCAAATGAATAAGAATTCAAGCCTTTCTCCAATTGATAAATGGTCAAAGGGTATGAAGAGACAATTTTTTAAAAAAATTATAGCTTTTTATTGACAGTACATATGCATGGGTAATTTTTTACAACATTATCATTTGCACTCATTTCTGTACTGATTTTTCCCTTCCCTCCCTCCGCCCCCTCCCCTAGATGGCAGGCAGTCTTATACATGTTAAATATGTTATAGTATATCCTAGATAGAAGAGACAATTTTCAAATAAAGAAACTGAAACCATTTCTAATCATATGAAAAGGTGCTCTAAATCACTATTGATCAGATAAATGCAAAGACAACTCTAAAGTACCACTCTACACCTCTCAGATTGGCTAAGATGACAGGAAAAGATAATGACAAATGTTGGAGGGGATGTGGGAAAACTGGGACACTGATGCATTGTTGGTGGAGTTGTGAACAGATCAACCATTCTGGAGAGCAGTATTTTCACCTTTTCGTTGTTTTATGCTTTTATCATCTCAAAATCCTCATTCTCTGAGAAGCTACAGTCTTTAGTTATTTTGGGGGTCACATAAGAAAACATGTTTTTCAGGACTTATTTGTAATTAGAAGTGCTAAGGGCTGTTAAAGATTCCCCTAAATTTGTCTTTTTGAGTTGCCATATTTTCCAGAAACACTGCATTCAGATCATGCAGGCCCAGCCTGTTTCAAGGACAAAGTGCCCTGCCCCACCTCGATGACAAAATTTGTTTGCATCCCAGGATGGATTTCTTGTGCATCTCTGGGAGGCAAGATGGGTGCCAGCCAATCTGTGCCAAGCTGGAAAAATGTTTTTGCACCTGGTACCCTTTGCAGAGAAGCAGACTCCTATTTTCATAATCTAGTTCCGATTTTCATATTCCTAAGAGAAAAGAATATGGTTTTTGCCATCCCTCTGCTCCAGAGGGGAGTTTTACCCTTTGTATGATCTTTACTGCACTTTTCACCTCTCATGCATTCCTGCTTTCACCTCCTTTTGTTGAGTGGTCACAGATATACAAACTTTTGTAAGTACTGTGAACTCCTAGGTTCCACATGCTTGTTCATTTCTCTTGAAATAGGTCTTGTGACATAGTGATTACCTATTGACAGAAGTTATTAGCATTGAAAACTTGTTTTATCTTTATCAAGAATTTTTTCTTCAGTTATATCTGATTCTTCGTGACCTGGTAGACAATAATAGCACATTAAAACTATCCAGTGGATTTTCTTGGCAAAGATATTGGAGTATTTTGCTGTTTCCTTTCTCAGTGTTTTAAGCCAAAAAATTAAGTGATTTGGCCAGAGTCACACAGCCAGTAAGTGCCTAAGGCTGAATTTGAACTCAGGTCTTCTTGATTCCTGCCTCCTTATTCTACCATGAATATAATGAAATTATTTTGTAGCATAAGAAATGACAAAAAAAAACTTTTTCAAAGATTTATGAATAATTTGAATTAATGCAAAATGAAGTGAGTAGAACTAGAAAATAATTTATGAAAAACATTATAAATAAAAACTATAAAAGATTTTAGAATTCTCATTAAATCATGCTTCTAGTGATCTTATAATGAAACATGTTAGATAGAGGGGTGATGAACTCAAACGCTAAAAGGGACATGCTTTTTGGACACAGTCACTATGTCCATTTTTACTTGACTATTCTTATTTATTACAAGATATTTTCTCAGTTTTTTATTGGGAAGTGAGGTGAAGAAGAGATTATTATGCCAAAAAATCTGTTCAGCTTTCCCCCACTCCCTTAGCATTGTTTTTTGCCCCCTTTTAATCCCTTTTTCAAAATCAATATGTAACCTGCTTATCCCTATTGATTTTGATGGGTTTTTGGACCAAACTACTTCTATGTTCAGTCCTCCTTTGTCTGCTTCAGACAAGTGTGAGATTCTTCTAATGACTGCTACCTCTAGCCCCTTCCTTCATCTTTATATATTCTTCTTACAAACAATAGTTATGGGAAGTAGTAAATTCTATCTCATTTTTCCTCCTTTCCACACTAATATATATTTTCTCTATTTTTGTCTCTTTCTTCTATCAGAAAAGAATCAATCCATCCCAAGTCTTCTGTTTTACTGTTCAACTCCCTCAATATCCCTTGAAAACATGAAAGTCCGCTTGTTTAATTTCCCCAGATAAAAATGTTCCCACCATATCATCTTATAGCTTCTTCTAACTATTCAAACTACCTTTCTAGGTTTCTCTTGACTTTGTATTTTAAAGTTTCCAAAGTCTTTTTATAGGGAATACTTAGAAGTCTATTTTATTAATGCTCTTTTTTTTCTACTTGATTGTAAAACTATATATTTTTGTCTTTTTGGAATATTATATTTCAATATTATAATTCTCCTCTAATCTGTAACAAAAATTTTCAGGTCTTGTGTGATCCTAGATATAGCTCTTTGGTACTTGAATGCCTTCTTTTTGGATGCTTACAATATTTTTTTATTTGATTTAAAATTTTAAAATTTTAAATTTAAAAAATTTATTTGCCACATTCATAGGGCTTCTCTCCAGTATGAGAGGCCAAAAAAAGCTTTTCCACATTCATTACATTCATGCAGTTTCTCTCCAGTATGGATTAATTTATGTCTAGTGAGTAGGACTTTCTGGCTGAAGATTTTCCCATATTCATTACATTCATAGGGACTGTTGTCTCTAGAATAAATTCTCTGATGTCGAGTAAAAGATGACCAATCAAAGAAAGCTTTCTCACATTCCTCACATTCATAGGGCTTCTCTCCAGTATGAATTCTCTCATGTATGGTAAAGGAAAAATGGTCAAAGAAGGTTTTCCCACACTCATGACATTCAAATGGACATTGTCCTGAGTGAGCCATCTGATGTCACTGCTGTGTCTGAAGGCTTTCCCACAGTCATAACACTCAAAGGGTTTCTCTCCAGTATGAGATCTTGATGCCTGCTTAGGGATGAGCGATCAAAAAAGGTTTTCCCACATTTATCACATTCAGGGCCCCTGTCTTTAAAAGGATTTTTAAGAGGGTTCATTGATATTTGCATGAAACCTCTTTCATGACAAAAGGATTTTCTCCATGGTTTTCCTTTAGTCTTTTGTCTCTTTTTTCCCATTCTGTTCTTAAACAGAAGATCTTTTCCCCTGAGTTTTTCTTTTAAAATTCCTGGTAATTCTAATTGAGAAATATTCTTCTTTGGAGGAAACTCTTGCATTTCATTTCTATTCTCCAAGTCTGGAAAGAGAAAACATAAATTTATTCTCTTTGCTAGAAAAAAAAAGGAAAACTTTTTTTTTAAATGAAAAGAGGATAAATGTAATCAAAAGTAATTCCTACTAAGATACTAATGGTCTTGGACAAATTTCCAAAAAATCTGTAAACAAGGGAAAGGTTAGCTAGTGAAAGAGGAGTTGAGAGTAGATAGAACTTGGTGGAAGAAAGATAAATAGCAAGGTAAACAGAAAATATGAGAGCCTCATCAAAAATAGAGGCAGCTAAGTGGTGTGGGACCCCATGCCACCACAATCCACTCAGGCTTCTCGTGACACATCCACACCACACCAGCTGGGGCACAGAGCAGCCTTTACCTCCAGACCGAGGCTGGTCCACAGGGTACTCCCACAGCACCAGGTGCCTGTTACCCCCAAGGCCAGCCCCTAATTTCTTCAGACCTCTGTTTCCTGCTCCCGGACTCTATTTCCCATAGGCCTCAGGGATGCTCCATGCCCCAGTCAGGCCTGGAAGTAGGATCTGAGAAGTTGAGTGTGTGCATCAATGGGGCTTAATGAATTCTGGGTAATGTAGTCCTGCAGTCCGGGTCAGCACAGATTCCTTCCCTGGTAGTTCAACCTTTTACTTTCTCATAGTCCTTCGCATTCACAGAAGATACTGAAATGGACAAAAGATGGCTCCCTCATCCCTGGGTCAAGGGGCCTCAGGCTTATAGGAAAATGCTGCTTAAACTAAATTAAGGGAAGTGTTATGTTCAGACTGAGCCCCATCCCCCAGTTCATGAGTCCCCAGACTTTCCAAGAAGTATGTGACTAGCAAAGTCAGGACAACATTGCAAAACATTCCCGTGTGCTCACTCTCGTCCAGACACTTCCCCATTGTAAACGAGAAACTATGTCAGTGATTCCCCAAATTTTTAACCTTAAGGCTGTACCCGGATGTGGCAAAGGGGCTTAAAGTGCACCTCACTAAAGGTTCGGGGCTGATTTCTACTAGCCTGTCTAGTGGGGTCAGTCGCTGACTGGCTAATAGATGATGCTTTAAATTGAATAATCTGGTCAGAGCTGTCTATCTCATGTCTATCCATTTCATTTGGAGGATCCACCGAGATAAGCCTTTGGCTCAGTCTGACAGCCAGTCCCTCTCCCTGGAGGGCAAAAGAGGGGGATCCTAGGGGGTGGCCACTGAGAGATGTTTCTCGGCCCCAGTTTCCAGAAACCTCTTTCTGCAGACCAGACAAGTGAGACCCAAGTTTTTGAATTCAGTTCAAAATTGCCACAGAGTATCCTAAAATCCAGTTCTGATTAATAAGACTTGAGGGGCCCCTGCAGCTGCCTGTCTGGTCTGGTGAGTACTCCTGAAACAAGTGGCTAAGTTGGAGGCAACATCAAAGCCCTTGTTGACCTCCACAGGACGCTGTGTGATGGTCCGGTCTAATGTGGTTCCCTGTAATATGTGTTCCGTGTTCTGTCTGTGTGTGATTAGTCTGTATGTTTTGTTGGTTGCAGTCTGTGTCCTGGGTGTTCTGTGTGATTTGTCTGTCTGTTCTGTTGGCTATAGTTCTTGCCCTGTGTGTCCTGTATGATTGTTTGTCTGTTGGTTGAAGAGCCAGGTTAAATATTTAAGATAAAATTGCCCACTTTTAATCTGTTGCACTAATTCGTAAGCAAATGCAACAGGACTTTAAAAAAAATGTAAAAGATGAAAATAGAGCTCTGCATGTATCTGTGTGTATATGTTTGTTTGCTTTGCATTTTGTTCTGTTAAAAATTAGCAAGCTTGTAAGAGATAAGAATTCAGCCTCTGTGTTGCAGGCTTAGAAGAATATCAGGCTGAATTGTTTGAAGTGGAATTCATTCAGAGAAGTAATTCTTTCAAGAGTGGCTCAGGAAAGGAAAGAAGTTTAAAGAAAAATCTTTCTCTGTCTTTGGCTAACTGCAGCAGTCTTGTGGGGAAAAGGGAGAAAAGGGAGAGAAAGGAAGAAATAAAAACATAGATTGAAAGGGATTTGAACATTTGGAAAGTTAAAAAAAACTATAGAAGAGCAGTGTGCTAACATTTAAAGAAAAGAAGTTTGAATGGAATATCTAAGCATTCTCTGTGAAGGCAGAGAAATGCACTCAACAGGCTTGGAAGTTTAGAGAAGTTCCGTTTGGATTCAGGGAGGGAAAAATGTTCAAGGTGAAACAAACTTCTCTCCAAGGGTGGGAGTCCTGGAAAAAGCCCCTAGTCTGTTTTGCTGATTTAAAAGCTTTGTTAAGTTTTAAGAACAATTATTAAGAAATTTAGGAATTGGTTATTTGAAAATTTGCTTGTGATTTTAAACTTTTTAACCTGTTATACTAATTTGTAAGTAAATGGAACTTGGCCATTTTAAACTGACAGGAAAGTTTTTCCCTTTAAGCATTTTTCAGAGCCTACTAGAGTAAAAGGCAATAAAACCTTATCTGATTGAAACTCAGGAAGAAAAAAATATATACCAGTTTCCCCAATGTTCTATCTCATCCTCCTCCCACCCACCCCCTTTTTTTAAATGAAGTTACTGCCAGTGCAGCAAACTGTGATTTAAAGGGACAGGCTTACTTTTAGGTTAATTGACTGAGTATTTGTTTCTTGATACATAATGGTTTTCTTATTTGAGGAATATGGTCATAAATGTGATCCATACTTTGGTAGGATTATTTCTAAAAGTTTAATTGCTATTTTTAAGAATCTTTCAGATTCTCTTATGTGGTATTTGGACATTCTGTATAAGTTTTAAATTGATTGGGTCATCCTGAGGTTATTTAAAGAGTCTCTAAAAATACTTTTTTTCTTTGTCCTTTTGAAAATGTTTCTGTTATGGAAAATACAATTTGGGGTATTTTTCTATGTAGTGGGTACTTTAAAAGCAAACTGATTTGTATGTATGACAATTGATTGAAATAAAATTGGGTTAAAGCTATTTTATCCTGTGTGTGCTGAAGATTGAGTTTTGACTGCTTAGTTATGTTCTTGCAATTTTTCTTCCTGTAACTGATCTTTATGGTCAGAGCAATGGTCAATAGAATTGTTAATGCAACTCAATTATGTCATACCTTGCTGTTTTCAGTCTGATTATATATAATCATTGTATCCTAAATGCTTAGGCAAATGAGTATTTAGCCTGGTCATCTGTCTGTTATTGGGTATTTGTGTGTGTGTGTGTTTTTTAAAAGGTTTCTAAATGATAAGAGGACAATTAACCGTGGTCTGTGAGACTGTACTGCTGTTAAGACTTGAGACTACAGCTGGTTGCCTGTCCTGTAAAGCATTTATCTCTTCACATAGGAAGCTGCTGACTCTTCACATTTTGCAGCAATCTGGTGGACCAGTCTTTTTATCTCAGACTGTTCTAACCTTTATTTGTGAGATGTGTGTCAAATCACAGTATTGACTTGCTTCTGGGACCTTTATCAGCTTTGATTGTCAGCATGGCACATCCACTCTCTGCATGGACTGAGAGCCACCGACCATCTTCACCAGGATGCAGTTTTGACTGAGAAGCTTTGTCCCCCCACACCTAATGGACTGAAATGGGGACTTTGGGAATGGTTGATGACTGACTGACTGTTAGACCTTGACTGGGTCATCTGTTACTGTGTGTTTAAGATTTAGGATTTGTTAAACCTGTGTAACTATTGCTGTTATGTGAGAGGGATTTTTAGGAAACACTACTGTGCTAGTCTGTTATGTATAGGAATCTTGATTCACTCTTAGGAGTTATATGTGGAATGGTCATTTGATAATTCCTTTCCATGAGAAAAAAAAAAGGGAGGATGAGATAGAATATTGGGGAAACTGGTATGTTTTTTGCCTTAGGCACTTCTACTCCTCCCTCTATCTCACTAGTTCAGATGCTTTAGCTTTGTCAGAATTGCCCTGGCAGACTCAGTTCTTGGGATTACTTTTTTTTAAAGAAATAACCAGAAATCAGACATCTGTCTTAGAACTGGCAGTCCTCTGATCTGTTTTTCCAGTCCTGTAAGCCCAGTTCCCTAGTATTTCAGCAATCTCAAAGGACCTTGTAGTTTGATATCAGGCATCTAAAAGTTTGGGGTTTGTCTGCCTTGATGGTCTAACTGTGCATAATCTGCTCTGCAATCTGATCCTTTCTGCAGCTCTGTCTGTTCCTCTGGGCAGGGACAGGTGAAGCTACGCCAAGTCTCACCCTTCTCCCCTGGAGAGGGTTGCCCCTCTGAATGGGCCTTGAGCTCTGCTGCTCTGTAAGCAGAGACTGAGTTAAGTGCACAAATGACTGCAGACCACCTAACTTACAGTGAACTGTCCATGCCAAACTGGATTCTCTGGCTGAGATGGTGTCCCAACTGCAGAGGACCTGACATGCTTGCAACAAGGGAGCCTTTATACAGCTGTTAACTCTGGGGTTATCAGGGAGAGACCTGTCCTTGCACAGTGCATTGGGAGATTGAGGCCCAGAAGTAATTTCTGTGGATATTAGGACTGCCCTTGGGTGGAATCTTGGCCACGATGAGATAGCTTCGTAATGGGTGACTCTCTCACTGATTGGCTGTGTGTATGACCTCACAGGCCCTATGTAAGCCCACTGCAGGCAGCAGTCGCTCTCTTTAACCTCGCGCTCTTCACCCTGGCTTCCCAGCCTGGGTGGCCAAGCCAAAATGGGTAGCCAAAGAGGTAAGGATTTTGGTAGTGAACACGTGGGTCTTCTGACCAGGTGTTCACTAGGGAACCAACAAGTCAGGGCATCAGTCAGGGCATTATGTGAGTAGGTATAATAAAGGCTTTTAAGATTACACATTTGAGTGCGCTACCAGTTATTAAGCTATAGATTCAAGAGATTGTGGCCAGAGACTTTTAAAGGCCTCAGAGGAGGCGAGCCAGGTAGAGTTCACACTGCAGAGGACAGTGGTCAAAGGTACTCTGTTGGGCCTGGGACAGACTAGTAATTGTAACTGCCAGGAGGGCACTTTACATTCTCCCCTGGAGAGGGTTGCCCCTCTGAATGGGCCTTGAGCTCTGCTGCTCTGTAAGCAGAGACTAAGTTAAATGCACAAATGACTGCAGACCACCTAACTCACAGTGAACTGTCCATGTCAAACTAGATTCTCTGGCTGAGATGGTGTCCCAACTGCAGAGGACCTGACATGCTTGCAACAAGGGAGCCTTTATACAGCTGTTAACTCTGGGGTTATCAGGGAGAGAGAGACCTGTCCTTGCGTTTTTTTCTTTTCTAGTTTTATTTTGGTTTATTCAGGAGAGAGAGTGTGTGGAATGTTGTGCCACAGTCCTCTTTGTCCTGACTCAGTTTCCCTAAATTGTTCTACCTCAGTTTCCTTAACTGTTCTGCCTCAATCCCCTTAGTTGCAAACCTCACCTCTGGTTCATTGAAGACTGAAGGCCACTTGCTCTAAGATTATAAATTGTTAATGTGAGACTCAAGATAAGGGGGAGTTCAGACTTCCTGCTCCTATCAGAATGCCCAGTGTCTCCCACCACGCTGTCAGAACCAGATTGATAGTCTGTTCCCATTCTCAATGTTCTGACCTCGCCCCTGCCTTGGTCTACCCCTGTAGCTGAGCCATGTGTGTATACATGTCACTGAGAACTCACGTTCACCACTGGATGCTTCTAGAATACAGTCCTGTCCAATCAATCAAACTCTCCAATTAATAGAATGTTGGGAGCTCTCTGACTCTCTCTTGCCTCAGTTTCTCTGGCCCTCCATTTGCCTTCTTAGCTCCCAAGTGGATGCAGACATTAGGACTCTAGAGAGTCTCATCACCCATATAGAAAAATCAGTGGACTACCTAGTGGAGGTTGTGCAGAACTGCCGTGGGTTAAATTTGCTGTTCTTGAAGCAAGGGGGACTGTGTATGGCACTGGGAGAATCTTATTGCTTCTATGCAAATCGGTCAGGTGTCAGTAGGGAATTGCTCACCTCCTTGTGTAAGTGGTTGGATGACCGGGAGGCCAGTCGTAAGGCTTCAATGTCCTGGTATCAGTCACTACAGACCCTGAAACTTTTCACCCTCAAGATGACTTATTCCCCATGGGCCTCAGATAAGTCACAACTATGAACATAAAAAGAGGGGAGTGAAATGGACAAAAGACTGGCCCCTCATCCCTGGGTCAAGGGGCCTCAGGCTTATAGGAAAATGTTGCTTAAACTAAATTAAGGGAAGTGTTGTGTTCAGACTGGGCCCCATCCCCTGGTTCATGAAATCCTAGACTTTCTGAGAAGTGTGTGTCTAACAAAGTCACGACAACATTGCAACATTGCAAAACATGCTGACAGGTTCCGTTGTGTGCTCACTCTCGTCCAGACACTTCCCCATTGTAAAAGAGAAACTGTGTCAGTGAGTGATTCCCCAAATTAGTAACCGCAAAGCTGTACAAGGATGTGGCAAATGGGCTTAAAAGTGCATCTCACTAAGGTACTAGCCTGTCTAGTGGGGTCAGTCTCCGGCCGGCTAATAAATAATGCTTTAAATTGAATAATCTGGTGAGAGGTGTCTATCTTGTGTCTGTCCATTTCAATACAAAGGCTTGTTTCAAGCAATGGTACCTTCTGGTTTAAATTATCTTAGTCTGACTTGGCTTATTGATATGTAACACCCGTTCTGGACTATTCTTGCCAAATACAAGCATATCAGTGCAGCATTGGACACTGATTATTTAAAACTTTAGTGGGGGGGAAAGGTACATTACACACAGATATTATAGTTGGGGGTATTCAACATCAAACTAAGGAAACTTCAGATTGGCAGAGAGCCACAGAGGTTATTTGTGCAGCACTCCCACTCTGCATTACTCCCCTAAACTAGCACTGGCACTTTCCGTTTGGGCTCCCAAAGGCGTGATTATTTTCAGGTTCCAGGGGACTGCACTTCCCATATTAGAAGAAGCCATGGGAGAATTCCTGGCAAAGTCATTTACTTAAATGATTCTTCCTCCTCTTCCTACTTCTCCACAGCCTACTATAGCATCACAAGACCACAAACTTTCTCCTCTCCTTCCTGTTCTGGAAGCATTTGTTGTTACTGTTCAGTCATCACACCACATGGGGTTTTCTGGGCAAAGATACTGTAGAGGTTTAATTTCTTTCTCCAGCTCATTTTCCAGATGAGGAAACTGAGGCAAACAGAGTTAAGTGACTTGCCCAGGTGTCACAACTAGTAAGTTTTGGGAGGTCAGATGTGAACTCAGAAAAATGAGTCTCCCTGACTCCAGATCCGGCACTTTATCTCCAGTTATGCCAATTTTTTGGAATGAAGTTTTAATCCACCTGCTCACTTTCTGGACCAAAAGGCCAGCACTTTCCTGTGTGTGTGTTTTTCTCCATTAGAATATAAACTATTTGAGAGCAGAGACTATCTTTGCTTTTGAATTTCCATATCCAGTGCTTCCTAAAAGGTAAAAATGGTAATAATAAAGGCTCTGAAGGAAGAAATCATCAGAATAATTGAGTAAGGGGCAGCTAGGTGATGCAGTGGATAGAGCACCAGCCCTGACATTAGGAGGACCTGAGTTCAAATATGACCTCAGTCATTTAACCCCAATTGCCTCAGGGGAAAAAAAAAAGAATAATTGAATAAAGAGTATTTGGTAAGCTTTACTCAATAAATGGACCCCTTGGAAACTAGAATAGACCAAATATTCATCAATGACTCCATGAAACAGCAAGAAATAGTAAGACAAAATTTAAAGATTTGGGGGGAGTGAAGAAAATTTAAATTATTTGATATAAAAACTGATCTAGAATATAGGTCAAGGAAGAATTTAAGTATCATTGGATTTCCTGAAAACTATGATTTTAAAAAAAAAACCTACATTGCAAAAAAACATAAATAAAAGTTGTTCAACTTATATAAAAAGGATGTTTGATGAGCTTATGAAATACTATTTCTGAATTTTAAAAATTGCTCTGATTTTTAAAATTTTTCTAGTATCAGGTTTTTAAATAATGCTTATTTATTATTATTTGTATTTTATATTAATTATGTTATTATGATATTTAATATAATTGTAATAATTTAAATAATGAAATCTAGTAAAGTGAGTCTCCTTTCACTGCTTTTCTTCCAATTCTTGATATTCTCACCTGGTTTTCTAAAGAATTTTGTAATGACTCTAGTTTTATTTTAAATCTTTATGTAGGACTTCTGAGTCATGTGAGTCACAAGATGAAAGAAGACTAGATATTTTCTCTTATCCTCACAACTTTTTAAATGTCTCCAAAAGAGAAATTATGTGCCAAAGATAAAGCAACTTCAGCTGTTTTCATGATCATAATCCAAGAGGTTAAAAACAGAATCTCCAACTTATGAAATGGATTTGCATTCACTATCTTGAGCTTATTCAGCATTCTTCTCTCATTTTCCACACTACTGTTAGTGAGGCTGTAGGATCTGAAACAAGCTACAGAAGTTTGCTCCAATTGTGACAGCCGCTTTGACTACCCATCAAAGTGGACAGGAAGCTAAAAAAAAGGAGACAGATTTCCAAAGATCTCAGGAAAAAAAAATCCCAAAGATTTTGAGCACAAGTAGGTAAATCAACAGGGAAAACATTAATAATACAAAGAAATATAGCTTCCACATCTAGTAAAGGAATTCAGAATCTATTAATAAATACTGCAAAACAAAGGAATATTGATCCAGTGTTTAATGAGACAGACCCCATAAAATGTGAGAACCTAGAACCGTAACATGCTGTTTCTGAATGATCCAAAAGAGAAATGAGAATTATGAGGCTAGAATTTATGAAAATTCTGCAAAGCAAAAAATAGTAAGAGAGAAAAATTAGATACTTTGTTAGCAAGTCTCACCAAAAGAAACAAGAGAGAGCAATAGATTGAGAATGTAAACGTACAGAAGTAAAAGACAATATAGAAGAAAGCAAAATAACAATAATAATAAAAGAAAATATACTTTCAAGAAGAAAAACAAATTGATCTCAAAGACAGGATATAAAGAGACAATCTTAGGATCATAGGTATCCAAGAAGAACATGACAGGATAAAAAAAAAAAAAACACCACCATTTAATGAAGGAAATCATAAAAGAGAACTGCCTTAAAATTCTGAAACATAGAAAACGAAACACCAATTTAAATAACTCATAGATCATCCCCAGAGGAAGAAAAAAATCCCAAGGTTGGAAACATCAAGGTACATTATGGTTACATTTAACAATTCAATTCAGAAACAAGGTTCTACATGTGATCAGGAAAAAGACTTTTTTTTTTTAATAAAGCTTTTTATTTTTAAAACATATGCATGGATAATTTTTCAACATTGACCCTTGCAAAGCCTTGTGTTTCAGATTTTCTCCTCCTTTCCCCCACCCTCTTCCCTAAATGGCAAGCAATCCAACATATGTTATACATGTTAAAATATATGTTAAATCTAATATGTATAAACATATTTACACAATTCTCTTGCTGCACAAGAAAAATCAGATCAAAAAAAGGAAGTAAATACAAGCAAACAATAACAAAGAGAATGAGAATGTTGTGTTGTGAGCCACACTCAGTTCCCACAATCTTCTCTCTAAGTCACATGGCTCTCTTCATCACAAGATCATTAGAATTGGCATCAATCATCTCATTGCTGGAGAGGGCCACGTCCATCAGAATTGATCATCATATAGTATTGTTGTTGAAGTATACAACAATCTCCTGGTCCTGCTCACTTCACTCAGCATCAGTTCATGTAAGTATCTCCAGGCCTTTCTGAAATCATCCTGCTGGTCATTTCTTACAGAACAATAATATTCCTTAACATTCATATACCACAATTTATTCAACCGTTCTCCAATTGATGGGCATCCACTTAGTTTCCACTTTCTGGCTACCACAAAGAGGGCTGCCACAAACATTTTGGGACATACAGGTCCCTTTCTCCACTTTAAGATCTCTTTGGGAAATAAGCCCAATAGTAACACTGCTGGGTCAAAGGGCATGCACAGTTTGATAACTTTTTGGGCATAATTCCAGATTGCTCTCCAGAATGGTTGGATTCTTTCACAACTGCACCAACAATGTATCAATGTCCCAGTTTTCCCACATACCCTCCAACATTCATCGCTATTTGTTCCTGTCATCTTAGCCAATCTGACAGGTGTGTAGTGGTATCTCAGAGTGGTCTTAATTTGCATTTCTTTGCTCAATAATGACTTGGAGCATCTTTTCATATGACTAGAAATAGTTTTAATTTCTTCATCTGAAAATTGTCTGTTCATATCCTTTGATCATTTATCTGGAGAATGGCTTGAACTATTATATATTTGAGTCAATTCTCTATATATTTTTAAAATGGGGCCTGAAAAAGACCTTTAAATACAAAGGAAAGCAAATTCAAATAATGCAAGACTTTTGTACCCACCAGAAAATAGTGAAGGGAATGAAATGATGTGTTCTGAAAAGTAATGGAGCTCAGGATATATTCAAAGATGACATAATCTGTAAAGCTTATTATACATGAAAAAGAGATGGATATTCAATAATAAAGAGGCTTTTGAAACATATTTAGAAAGAAAACCAGATCATTTGCTTCTCAAATACCTCAATACAATTAGAAATGCAGAAGAGTGAATAAATGCAGCTTGCTAAGGACAGCGAAAGCACAGAGAACAGTAAGAAAATTCTTTCTAATTACATAAAAGGAGATAGGGTGAAGGCATAAGTTTAAAGTCTGATGTATGTAACCATGAAAAGGCACACAGGGGAATTGGAAACATTTTCCCATCTTATTACCCTGCTTTTAACCCCTTGTTAAAGTAGAGCCCTGTTTCCAGGGTGAAGGGACACTGTCCCAGGCTCCAGGGGTTTTGTGAAGCTATTTTCAGAAATCCTTCTAGGACCAGACCACCAGCCATCTTTCCTGCCCTGGAGCTGTTAGGAGTGTCAGAGTCCTACTGTAGCTGGGAGATTTGCTGTGAGCCCTGCTCTGCTGACGCTGGAGCTGGGGCCAGGCCAGGGCTGCCTGTACCATATCTGCAAGCTGGACTCCTACTCTGGTTCCACAGATCTTTCCTGAAGACCTTCTAAGGTGTCTTCAGCTGAAAAATGTTCTATTCTGTCTTTTGGGGTGTTTTAAGGCTCCAAAATTTGTTGAGAATCATTATTTAAAGGAATTTGGAGCAGTTTGGGGGAAATGTTGGGCAAGTTCCAGCCTTCACACTGCCATTTTGGCTCTATTCCTATCTTAAATATTTTAAGAAAATCTTCCTATTGAGTCCCTTAAAAATGATGTTTGGATTCTTTTCATTGTCACACTTTTTAGAGAGCCAGATAACCATAATGTTCTTTTGAGAAGGAAATCGATCTCCTTTCTCTAATATAAAATCCAACATCAGAAAGGAACCTACAAGAATCAGAAAACTAAAAAAAAAAATCCCACCACAAAAAAAGCTATTATAGTAAAAAAGATGCTCTAGACACAATCTTAGAAGAAAAGAATGAATCCAAAACATCCATAAACAAAACCTCCAACACTATTTGGGCACACAATCAATCAGATTTTCTGGACTATCTGCAGCAAGAGTTTCAGAGGAAAAATTTTTTTTAATTTTTCTTACAAATGAATGAGAGTTCTAGAAAAAATGAAAAAGAAATAAGAGTTATAGAAAAATTTAAAAAGGAATTAACAGTATGACATAAGAGGTACAAAAGCTTCCCAAATAACAGCCTCTCTAAAATTTATATTGGACCAAATAGAAGTTAATGACTGTGAGGAAACAAAAATATTAAAAACAAAATTAATTTTTTTTAAAGTACAAGGTAATCCATTGTAAAAAACCAATCAGCCTGGAAAACAGACCAAGAGATAACCTGAGTGCAATAACCAAAACACAAACTTTGATACTTTCTTCTCTCTAGGTTTTTGGGATACCACTTTCCCCTGGATTTTTTTTTCTATATGACACTTCTTTTCTGTCTCCTTCACTGGATTCTTCTCCAGATTACACCTGCTAATCATAGGTGTCTCTTAAGGCTCTGTCCTGGGCCCTCTTTTTTTTTCCCCTCTATATCATAACAATCTCATTAGCACCCATGGATTTAATAATAATCTTTTTGTTGATGATTCTTAAAAACAAAATCCTATTATAAACACATATAGTTAATCAAAATAAATTTCTGCACTGGCCAAGAGAGAAAAAAAGTTTCATTCTGCATTCTGTACCTCCAGCATGTTTCATCATGGTTACACCAAAGTACTTAAATCTTACTTCCTGCTATTGACTTCATAGCCTCCTTAGATGCAAGACCACCAGTAAGCTGCTTTCTTTCTTACTTAAGAAGGAGAAGTTTATTTTTGCATGCTGAGAAAAAAATGAATTACAAAGAAAAGATTGATCTCCTTTATTTTCAAAAATTTTTAGATTCTTAGTTTTCTAGTTTTTTTTTTTTTTACTATTTCTGTAACTTTATACTTCAGCATCACAAGTGTTTCTAAATGAAGCCATTGTTTTATTTAGATTCTCTAAAAGTATTTTCAAAGGAAAATATTAATAGGCTCTTAAGTCTTATTCTTAGAATATTTTTGCTGATTTAATTTTCCTTTGACTTCTTCAGTGTGTTTATTATCCATATTGAATATATTATGATCATTTTAGCTTTGTTTTAGAGGATTTTGTTAATAGTTTATCATTTTCTTTCCAACATTTGTTTTAAGTTTCCATTAATCTATAATATTTATTCAGGATACTGGAAATGTTGCTTGCTAATTTCTAATTTTCATTACAAAGATTTCAGATAGTCTTAATTTCCTAATGAGGGGCATTTTTTTTGAGAATTTTTTAATACGTTTTAGCTTATGTGTATAGCTAGTTTCACAGTGTGCAAAGTGTGCAAAGACCACTTGTTAAAGAAAATTGGCAACAGAAGGAGAGAAATACACTAATATACATAAAAGTAGGCTGTTTGAAACACAGATTGATTAACTATCTTTGGGACTAAGTTTATATCTTTGTATTTCATGCCAGCTTGACTGAAAAATCAGAATTTTTTTCTGAAGTTATCATACTAAACAGAAGATGACTTCCTACTAAAAACTTTCCCCAACAGAGTTTATACAGTTCATCTCAAGTATGAATTTTTAAGATACTGATGATGCTTCTCTGACTGAAGGCTTTCCTACAGTTAATACATCATAACATTTTCCTCAACCATTAATTCTCTAATATCAGAAGAGGAATAAAAAGACAAAGAATGCTTTCCCAGATTTATTACATTAATAAAGCTTTTCTTCAGCATGTGTTGACTGATGTTAAGAATACCTTTCAAGATGAAGGTTTTCCCACACTGATTACAATCATAGGGACTCAAGTATGAATTCTTCAATGTTGAGTAGATAAGCAATTCAATAAAGACATTTCCAAATTCATCACATTTGTAATGCTTTTCATTAGTGTGATTCTCTTGCATGTTCAATAAGGGATAAATTATTAAAAAGAACTTTTCCACATTCATTATATTCATGGTATTGCTTCTTCATGGGTTTTTTGGTTTTTTTTTTTTTTGTCAGAGAAGACAGATATCAATACTTGCTTGATACCTCACTCATGGGAAAAGAGAATACAAATTTAATCTATGTTCCATAGTAGCAAAGCAAACCAAGAAAAACAATGATCCACAAGTATATGATAATGTATAAAATAAAAAATGTATGAGGCTTCCATCATATGGGTAACCATTAAAAAGACTAAATTGTAATTTGTATTCTCTTTGGGTTTCAGACTGGGATAGTAGGCCTGAGATTCAAGAATCAGTTCTGAACCGAACATATCTAAACACATAGAATCATCAGATTGATCAAGATATAGACTGCAGAAACATAGAGAAATTACTCAACCAGAATGACATGGGAAAAAATACTCCTGAGACTCCTTAAGAATATTGGAGAACCTTAGGGAAGGTCCAGTGTAGTTAGTCCTTCTTAAAATTTTCATTCGAGTTATAAATAAAAATGTTGAATAGCAGAGGACCCAGAATAAACCATTTGAAATCTCCCTCCTTGGGGAAAAGGACCCATATACATGTACAAAAATGCTTGTAGCAGCTCTTTTTGTGGTACCAAAGAATTAGAAAATGAGTAGATACTCATCTTTTGGGGAATGGCTGAACAAGTCATGGTATATGAAGGTAACGGAATATTATTTTCTATAAGAAATGATGAACAAGCTGATTTTAAAAAGACCTTTTTAAAAAAGATTTATACGAACTGATGCTCTGCAAAACAGAACAAGTGAAGCAGAACCAGAAATACATCATACACAGGAACAGCAAGATTATGATGATCAACTATGAAAGACTTGGTTCTTCTTAGTAAATCAGTGATCCAAAGCAATCCCAATAAACTTTGGATAGAAAACTTCATCTGCATCCAGAGAGAAATTGAATGTAAATCAACACATTTTCCTCTCCCATGGTTTTTCCCTTTTGTTCTTATTTTTCTATCAACATGATTTATAAAGAAATGCATATTTAAGAAGTTAATATACATATATAACCAGAAAAAATAAAGCAATAAAGAAAAAAATTATTTCCCTCCTTGATAATATTAGTCCATCAACAGGTGCTTTGGGTTTAATCATTTTCAGTGTCAAATCTACTTAATTGTACTAAAAGAGAGTCTACAGTTACCCATCTAGTCCATAAACACAGTATGGGAAATTGTGTCAGATGCTTTGCTTTCCTCTCATCCTCCTCCTTCAGTTGTTGCTCTAGAGACACAAAGTAAACTCAGCCTTTATGATGTAAGCATTTGGGAGAGCCTATTATGAAGCTCACTGAAGGAATGAATTAGTACAACTCCACTCCTTGCTCAACTTTCTTCAGCTCTGCAGAGACCTAAATAACGTTAACCATCACTCCGAAATGAGACAGGTATGCCCTCATCCTTTTCTCTATCCACGAGCTCCTTTCCAGAATCTCATGCTCATCTAGTCATATGACATTTTATATTGTTATGAGAATTTTAAATTTCTTTTTATTCCTCCAACTTTTGGTTAATAGTAACTTCACTTGATCAAAATCTGTTCCATGGAATGTGAAATTTTATTTAAGGACTAAGTATTCCTTAGATAAGAGTCTCAGATGTCCCTGACTCCTTGACATTCAAGTTCTCAGTCTATCTGTGAATCCTATAAATGTAGTTTAATCTGCAATGTGACTCAGACTACCTATAGAATTTGACTGATGCGTTTTGTTTCCCTGGGGAATGTACGAGATTATAACTCTTGTTTTTGATGAAATCTAGGCAGATTATATCTAAAGTATTACTTCATTCTATCAATATTATTACTGTATGATGTGTTTTTGATGAGGCAGCTAGGTGGCTCAGTAGGTAGAGCCTGGTGTCAAGAAGGCCTGTGTTCAAATTTGACCTTTAAAGCACTTTCAAGCTTTGTGACTTTTGAGTCGAGTCCCTCAAACTCTGCTTGCCTTAATCCACTGTAGAAAAAAAATGGCAAACCCACTCCAGTATCTGTGCTAAGGAGACTCCAAGGACAGTATTGGCGTGCTGTGGGTCATAAAGAATCACACATGACTAAATGATCAAACCACACATTTTTTGATGAAAACCAGTTTTTATTAATCATGACTTCTAATTGTTCACATACCTTACCTTTCCCACAGAATCACAGAATCTTAGAATGAAGTCTCAGAAAGCAATCTATTCCAACTTAAATCCAAAGGACCCCTCCCTTCCCACACTTCCCCCCCACACCATCACTATAACATATCTGATAAATGGTCCCATGACTTCTGCTTGAAGATTTCCAGTGGGAAAGAATCTACTACCCCTTCAGGTAGCCTGTTCTACTTTTGGACAGTTCTGATCATTAAGTTTACCTCTTTAATTGCTTTTGGTTCTGTCCTTTGGGTCTGCATAGAAAAAGCCAAATTATTCTTCTATGTGAGAGCCTTTCAAACACTTGGAAATAGCAATTATGCTCCCCTCTCTCCCGGGTTTGAATCTTCTCTAGACCAGACATCCTCAGTTCCTACTCCCTACTTGTCCCTGGGCCCAAAGTCCTTCGCCTACATGGCTGCCATCTTTGGGATGCTCTAAGCTTACTAATGTTCTCTTAAGAAAGTGACGCCCAGAAATGAAAACATAACTTCAGATATAGCCTGACCTTATTTCAGGAACTTATGCCCTTTAAAAGCAGACTTGGTCACTTTTTTTTTTTTTTTTTTTGGTGGGGGACTGCTGGTATTACATCATACAGATAGATTCATAGATTTAGAACTTGAAAGTACCTCAGAGACTATTTAGATTTAACAATCCTTTCATTTTACAAATGAGGAAACTGAAGACCAGGGAGATTAAAGGTCACAAAAATAGTAAGAGACAAGACTTGAATCCATGTACTCTGACCATAAATACCCTTTTCACTGTATCACACTGCTTCCATACATTGCACACAGTGTTAACTCACAATGACTATTAAATTGTTGATATTTATTGAGTCTCAAATTCACTAAATACCCCAGATATTTTTCTCAGATGAATTGTTATCTAACCACTGCATGGTTAGAAGTTGAATTTTTGAACCTAAATACAAAACTTTTTATTTTCTTTTAAAATTTTCATCTTATTAATAAATTCAGCCCAGTGCTCTAACGTGTCAAAATCTTTTTTTGGATTTTCACTCTGCTTTCCAGTATGATAGGGAAATTCTGGTTCAGGATCTTAGTTAATTAAAGGCAAAGTCAGGAAATAAAAGACAAAAAGGATTTTAGTTTATTGGTACCAGGGCAGCATTTGTAGTGTAGTAGAACAATCTACATATGAGAATAAGACACTCCTAATTGGTAGACATTTTAATGAGGAGATGTGTCATCTTCACTTCTCCTCATTATAGCATTTTTGAGAAATGAGATTTTCTGGTAATAGGAGTATTCCTTAGGTGATTGGATTGGCCTGCAGGCAATTTGCTGATGAGAATAATTTTCAGGTGATAGTTAGTCTAAAGGGGGACCTCATTGTCTCTTGCAGTTAAAATATGGGGCTCACTCAGACTGTATTTTGTCCAGTGACCTGATATTGCACATTAGCATTGGGTAACTTGAAAATGTGATAAACATGCTACATATGTATTTTTATCCACTTGTTCTTTCTTGCTTTATCCTGGGGGCCTGATCTCTAAGCTGATGCGACCTGTGAATCTCTAACATCATTCTTTGGTACACAAGCTGTTTGAGATGGTCTAGACCCTTCTCTGACACACATAACTGCACACATTCAATGGTCTTTTTTTTCTCTTTCTTTTCTCTATCACACTCCTTTACTTTCCAACACAGGTTAGAATTCTCCTCTGCTTTTTTCATATCCTTTTTCTTATTTGTTTTTTCCTTTTCATTCTTTCAGTTAAAGAATTCATTTCCCCAGATAAATTGAAGAAATATGTTTCTTCAGATAATTTCACCTGGTACCAACATGGGTAGAAATACAGCACTTTCTGTAGATCAATACAAAGTTCTTCTTGACCTCCATCCACACTTGGTTAAAACAAGATCTTCAGTCTTTTGTCTCCTATTTGGTGATTCGTTTGGCTAATTTCAGTGGCTAAATGCTGTGAAAATTATCTCCTGATCATTTTTGGCTTGGATTTAGTTGCTGCTTGGGTAGCAGTGCTTGGGACAGATTAATTTGTAAATGTTCAGCAGCCTTTAATTGATAATTATCACATGTTGGCCATAGACAGAAACAAATAGAAACCTTTTCAACTAAGGAAAAGTTACCTAATTGAATCTAATTGCCAACACTGTTTCTCTTGTCCTGTGGATCATTAAAATTTCTTGGGGGCATAAAGAATTTGTACTCTGGTTCCTGGATATGACCCAGCTGAGAAGAGATGCTATGCTTTGGAAAGATAATGAATCTCAGGAGAAAAAGAGAAAAAAAAATGTCCAGTTCATTTAAGACATGGGTATCAAAAACATGGTGGGCAAGGCCTTGTTTTTGGTGTTTCCTTTTTGGAGAAATATAGAGTCTTGAAGGGGACTAAGGAAGAACAAGAGGAAGATAAGAGGCAGCAGTTGTGTCCGGTGAACAGTGAATACTTAATATGTATTGAAATTTTTACTTCTATTTGATACAGTTGTAGAAATGTTAGCTAAATAATGTTTTGGGAGGACTAGCTATAAAACGACTTTATTATTTTCAGTAATTCAATCACTCACAGCTACTCTGAAGGAATTATGTTGACAAATCCTATACATATCCAGAGAAGGAACTGATTGTGTCTGAATACAGATCAAAGACTTCTTTTGTTTCTCTCTATATATTTTTATTTAATTTTTCTTTTTAAAATTTTTTATTTTCAAAATATATGCATGGATAATTTTTCAACATTGACCCTTGCATAGCCTTGTTTCAGATTTTCCCCTCTTTCCCTATCCCCCTCTACCCTAGATGGCAAGCAATCCAATAAATGCTAAACATTTTAACTTAATTTTTCTTGAAGGTTTTTATTTTCATTAGGGCAAAAGATAATATGTTTTCTTTCACAAATTCACTTTTATAGAAATAGTTTGCATAACTTCACATGTG
Source organism: Sminthopsis crassicaudata (assembly GCF_048593235.1). Taxonomy (NCBI): domain Eukaryota; kingdom Metazoa; phylum Chordata; class Mammalia; order Dasyuromorphia; family Dasyuridae; genus Sminthopsis; species Sminthopsis crassicaudata. Next base: position 148,842,067 of record NC_133618.1, read on the forward strand.
ATTTCTTAATTGTGGGTGGTGATAAGGAAGAGAACCTAGAACTCAAAAATCTTTAAATTTTACTTTAAATGTAACTGGAAAAAATATTAAATAAATAAAAAAGAAAAATGTGAGGTAGATTAATAAGGCATCAAAATAAATCAAAAGAACTGTTAATAATTCTTATTTGAAAATTACATGATTATCCAAAAAAGAAAATCCAATATCCTCAACACCAAATTGAGATAATAAATTACTAAAGGAAGACAGTAAATTCACAAAAAATTACTTGCATTTGTTTTTATAAATAATTGTACTTATACCTTAATGATCCTCACTTCTGAAAGTATCAATTTTCCATTTATTCTATATGGACTCTAAAGGATATCCCAAAAGAGTCTTTGTTAGACTCTTACTAAGTGCTAATGAGATAATGAGATATTAGGTTCTTACTAAGTGCTAAATCGGTACTTAACAATTCTCTAGTTGTGGTCTTTACTGGGAGTTTAACCCCTGTGAACTCCTGGGGAGGAGCTTGCATGCTTAGGAGGAGCAAGTTCATTGGTTGAAGTAATTTTTCCCAGAAGCCCTAGCGTTATCCCATGCCCATTCTCTGGGAGGATAAAAGAGGGTGGCACTCTAGAGAGAGTGAGTCTTGTCTGGGCCAGACTTGAGGTGGCTCTCTGGAGGAAAGAAGAGAGTCTTGTCTGGACCAGACTTGAAGCAGCTCTCTGGAGGAAGAAGAAGTCACTACTCTGGACCAGAGGTGGTGGCAACTGTCTAGAGACAAGGGCTCTCTATAGGAAGAAGAATCTGTCTGAGTCTCTGGAGACTGCTGATCGCTCTCTGGTCTAGAGGAGAGACTTCTTCCTCTAGAGAGCCGCCTCAAGTCTGGTCCAGACAAGACTATCTATTGAGGGCCGCCCTCTTTTATCCTCCCAGAGAATGTGCGTGGGATAACGCTAGGGCTTCTGGGAAAAATTACTTCAACCAATGAACTTGCTCCTCCTAAGCATGCAAGCTCCTCCCCAGGAGTTCACAGGGGTTAAACTTCCAGTAAACACCAGAACTAGAGAATTGCTAAGTACCGAGTTAGCACTTAGTAAGAATCTAATATCTCATTATCTCATTAGCACTTAGTAAGAACCTAACAAGTCTTAGTGCAGTTTTAAATTTTAATGACTTAAGTTAAACTAAGATATTTGGGATACCCCATTATCTATCATTTCTCTGTCTCTCCCTTTGTATGTATACACACACACACACACACACACACAAACACACACACACACACATATATATATATATGAAAAAATATACCCGTGTTAGAAACATGTTTGACACTGAAAGTCAGGAATCAAGGAAAATTATTACAGAGAAATTGGACATTTCTGGCTGGAAGTGGCACAGTCTAGCATAGTCCCTCCCTTCAGAGAACAGATTGGTCAGTTCCCTTCTGGGTTCTAGTCTTCCTTATCCACTTCTTACATGTTGCTCCTAAACACCTCCTTCCTGTCCATACATTCCATGTTCAAAAAATGGCAACTATCTCCACCTTTGGCATGTGTCAGATAATATGCAATGAGCCTACTAGCAAGTGTAATGAAGAAAAGCCTCCTGGTCATTGATTCTGGCTGGTTTAAGCCAGTTTCTAGCCCCCATTATCAGAATTTCTTAACTAAATTACTTTCTCCTTCTGAAAACTCATTGATCAGTGGTACTTATTATCTTACATTACAACTTGAAGCTTACAATATTCTATGGAAACCTAACTTTTCAGTATTTCTCACAATGCCCTTATTATTGCTTTTTAATGAGGATTTAATTTCCAAATCTTTTCTATTGCCTCTTCTTCAAACCTTTTAAACAATATATCACATTCTTCATTTATATTTTGATCTTTTTCAAAAGTAACTATTCTCATTTAACATTTCCCTTTAAACTAAAAACTCATAACCCAGAAGGAATAAAACTCATAAAGGAATTCAATAAACTTGGCCCAAACAGGATGATAATAAAAATATGTTCCACATTTCTTAGGTAGATACATGGCTCTGAGTAGATGCTCGGCTCTGACTCATCTCCCCCACTTTCTGTCCTTTGGGGGCTAGAGATCTCAGCCTTCCACAGTAGTTATGGCTATTCAAGCTGGAATGAAGAGTAGAATTAAGTTTGAGGGTGGGTTTTGAATAAAGATCCCTGAAGCTGATCAATTCAGCTGTAATTAACCAAAACCTAGAAGAAAAATCTAACAAGCAAGAGTGAGGGTTGTTTGAGATAGAAAGACCAGCCCACAAAGGAGTGCTATAGGATGTCCTGGAGAAGCCAGCAGCTTTTCATATAGAAGTTATTTATAGGAACACATGCTTGTGCCTCAGAACACCCAGGACAAACAAATGTTATTCCCACATTAGTAGCAAACTTGAATAAAATTGACTTTAATTGAGGTAATACAAAATATCTCATTAAATTACATCCCTCTTAAGAAAATTGGCTGCACTGAAATTCTCTTCTCTAAAGAAGATTTTTCAGATTTAATGTCAGTAATCAGTAGAATATTTCACAGTGAAATGTCCCACAGACAGTTATATTAATTATTCTTACATTATTTTGAAACCTTTAAGGACTTTTATTTCATACAGACACAAGCAAATAATAACAAATAGATGACTAATTAGGATATGATGACTACATATTTTCAGATTGAAAAACTACAAGATATTTGAATAATGTTCATGGCTTCTATTGACTCCTTGTATGGTTATAAAAACTTGCTATAAGAGTGAAAAAGCAGGAGCATGATTATAATAGCATCAAAATATGACAGTATTATAATCATGGTTTACAGCCAATCACACGCAACAATCCCAATAGACAGATTCAGTAATAATAAGGTGGATTCTTATTCAAAGGAACACAATGGGGGAAACTAAATCAGAAGGCTCCTACCTTAAGCAAAGGCCAAAGTTGTCCTCCCAATTCTTGCCCAGATACAGATCTCCACAATTCAGGATCATATTCCTCTTAGTGACTTGTGACATATTTCTTTCGGATAGTGAATTACTAACTTGATGATTCATCAGACAATCATACCTGAATTCAAAACTCCAAATAGTTATAATCCCAAGAGATTTCATCTCAAATAGCAAGTTTCATTAACCAAAGCTTCAGATAGATTTAGCTTTCAAGGATCAAATATTCTAAATAAATATTGATTATAATCTTACACTGATAACAGCCACAGATTCATCCCAGAAAACTCAGTTCATCTTAATATTTAGTAGATAGTTTTAAGTTCAACATTATATGTATCATTTTGCTTTAAAATGCTCAATAACCAATAACCCAAAAATTCAGGTTGTAGAAATATAAAAATTCTAAATTGTATATAAAAAATAAAATTTCATGAAACTCTATAATAAAACATGCTCAGTTATTAACCATGTTCAAAGGGACAAAAACATAGACTTTTGTTCTCAGACTTTTTTTAAACATTGGAAAGTTTTAAGATGACTCAAATACAATTAAAGCTTACTAAACCTCACATCCATAAGAGATTTCACTTAATATCTTTGACCCTCTTTTTTCCATCTCTCTCTAGTTTAAATTCATCCTGGTATAAAAGGCAATCAATCATTAGAAGGCATTTCTATATAACAAACTTAAAGATTCTCCTAGAATAGAATACCCCTAGAGACTTACATGAACTGATGCTGAGTGAAGTGAGCCGAACCAGGAAATCATTGTACACAACAACATTAATATTACACGACGATCATTTATGATGGACATGGCTCTTTCCAACAAGGAGATGATTTAAACCAGTTCCAATGGTCTTGTGATGAAGAGAGCCATCTAGGCCCAGAGAGAGAACAGTGGGAATTGAAGGTGGATTGCAACATATCATTTTCACTTTTTAATTGTGGTTTTCTTGAATTTTGTTCTTTGTCATTATTTTTCCTTTTTGATCTGATTTTTCTTGTGCAGCAATATTGTATAAATATGTATACCTATATTGGATTTAACACATATTTTTACCATGTTTAACGTAGATTACTTGCCATAAGGAGAAGTGAGGGAAAAAGGGGGAAATTGGAATACAAGGTTTTTCAAAGGTCAATGTTGAAAAATTATCCTTGTATATGTTTTGAAAATGAAAACTTCAATTTAAAAAAAAAAAAGAATCTGATTCGTTCTTTCCACTTTCCCTGATGAGGGCATATTACAAAGTATATGGAATTGCCACTCAATCTGCAATCCTTCCTCCATTATTATAAAACTTGAGAAATAAAGTATGTTCCATTATCAGAATCTTTATTATCTACTAATCCATGCCTAGGTATAACTTATTCCAATGTTATTCTACTACACCTCTTGAGGTAACTAAAGCTTATCTTATCAAATGGAATACTATAACCAGTATTAAGTCCAATTCTCCCACTGGTGTCATTTCAATAACATCTGTTTGAATACTCTGGAGTCAGGTTCCCTCCCTCCACATGGCCACCTCCTCAATACCTTTTTATTTATCTTTAGACATATTGCAAATTTTTCAGATATTGTTTTGCAATTATACATATCCCTATATAGCTAAATTTTCTTAAAGATATCATACATTGTTTGAGCACCCCAAAGGCTTCCTTAATACAATACAAAAAAATTTTTTTTTTGGTCCTGGCCTTGGCTTTAACATTCTCTTTATCTTTAGAACATACGGGAACTGCCTTTTATTTTAGACAAAGTGGGGCTAAGGACAAATAACCATTCCTCACTTCTCTCTCTACAAAGCCACTTCCTTTAGAGATTTTACTCATCAGTTAAAGTTCCCCACTATCTATTCCTTTATGATGCTCTTTAACACGTCACTATCTTGCTTGCTGCCTCAAGGTCTTGGATTAATCCCTAAATTCCATCTGATTTCTTAAGGGTCAAAATAGCAGTATTGAAAGGAAGGAAACATATAAAATTCTAATAGCCCACCTTTCACAAGTCCCTTTATTATTGATTTCAATTTTTTTCCCTCTAATGATAGTGTATTAGTTCAGATTGATTTTAAAAGTAGGAGGGTTTTTTAAATTTCCCTTATTTCTGCCAATCATATTCTACCAAAAGAGGATGCATTTTAACTACTACCTGATGGTTCAACACCTTTAAATCAGATCCTAATTGTATAATCAAATCTCTGCCTTACAAATTACTCCTCACCTTTAATATATACAATTTGGACATTTATCCTTTGGTTTTTCCCAAATACAGGAGTTACTTCTATAATGAGTACATGGAATCTCCTTTTTACTTCCAGTCAGTACCATCTTTCAAATTTACTAGGGTTTAAAAAGAAGGAATCCTAGATTCTCCCTACTTCTAATCTTCCTCAATAAGAAGGTACCATCTTTGCCTCCTTATTTAATTTTGGACACTCTCTCCTGAAATGTCCATTCTTCTCACAGTAATAACAAGTGGTTTGACTACTCTACCCTGTGACACCTCGTCCTACTTCCCCATCTCTCCAATAGGAAGAAATGCTCAATATCCTTTTTTTTTTTTTTTTTTTTTACTTAGTTCCTTCCTCTGTCCCTCCTCCTGATGTTGCTTCACTCATCCCTCTTGTTCCACATACTGTAATTACCATTTTTAGGTTTTAAAACAATGATAATAACTACAGATAACTTAGTTAACAATCTTAGAATTGCCATAAGTAATAGTCAAATGGTATTGGCTGTAATTTTCTCTAAATTCACAAGCAAAGGTGGAAATATCTAGTTTCCTAAATTACATTTACTGGGTTAGCAAGGCTGATAACAGATTTTAAATACATCTTCCACCTGTTAGTTTTCCAATTTGTACTCTTAATAATATTCAGGTTACTGGATAACAAGCCAAATCTGGGTTCTACAATCTCAGAAAAAAACCCATTACTGAACAGTTAGTATTCACTGAATCTCATCATTCAGTAGTGGACTCAAGTGGTAGGATTTTCTTGCCCCAAGCTATTATGTATTACATCTGCGAGTTTTTCGGAGGCTTCCTAAGCTATTATCTTAAACAAATGTCCTTTTTATTTCAAGGAGAAAAGACAATTCTTAAAATTCAGATATAACAGAATCTAACAAAAATAGGCATCTCATATAATGTACAATCAAATTTCCAATTTCAACACACCCACCAATTCAAAAGTTATTGTAAAAGTAATCTGTAATTTAGTTTGTAAAAATCCCTAAATTCTAACTAGATGTTTCACTCAAACAAAATTACGTTTTAGTTGTTTCCCCAATTCACACAAACCTCTTCTCTTTTGTAAGCCAGGAAAGAGTTAAGTACCAGTTTTTACTTCAAATGGGCTTTTACCCTGAGGTTTTTCTGACATGTTTCCACAAGCTTGAATTCTAAGTTACAGGCTCCTTGCTGACTGGAGCAATTCCTTTGAATTTCCTTATTTAATATTTTCCCTTAAAAATATTTTTAATTGAAACTTTTCTATTGTTTTGCTTTTCTTTTTTAAAAATTTTAATGCCCCTTTTATTTTCAAAATACATGTAAAGATAGTTTTCAACATTCACCCTTGTAAAACCTTGTGTTTCAAATTTTTTTTTCCCTCCCTTCCTTCCACCCTTCTCCCCTAGATAGCAAGTAACCCAAGATAAGCTAAACATGTGCAGTTCTTTTAAACATATTTCCACATTTATTATGTTGTATAAGAAAAATCAGGTAAAAAAGGGGGGAAGCAAACAAACAACAAAAATGATGATTATAGTGTTGTGGTAGTGTGTGTGTAGTATGATGGTGTGATCCACATTTAGTCCCCATAGTTCTTTCTGGATGCAGATGCTGGCTGGAGTTTTTAAAGTGGTGGCAGACTGTTGTTCCATTTTCTCAAAAGTTCCCAAACTCCCAAATTCCTTTCAGTCTATGCTCTTTTCATCCCTAAATGCTTAAATTTTCTCATTTACTTTTCTATATACAGATTCCTTTAGTGGACTTTGATTAAAATCCCTTTAAAACTGCATGTCTCATTTCTTTTTCACTATTATCTGACATTTCTATCCTCTTCCACTTATTTTTTTTAAGATGGGAATTAGAGATGCTAATAAATTTTTCCCAGTGTTCTTCCTAACTGTGCCTTTTAGAAGCTTTCTTTATTGGCTGCATTTAAAATCTTTTAAGATACAGCATCTTGCTCATAGCACAAACATGACACAGACATCCTGCCAATATAGAGATGCAGACAAAATGACAAGATAAATACAATTAAAATACTAAGTTCAATTACAAGATGGTATTATAATTTAGAGATCCTTTCTAGCAAGAAAAATCAGACTTTAAATACATACTTTAAACCTTTCATCTTATTGTTTTCTGGCCATTCATAACAAAAATACTTTATCGTTTTCCTCTTTTCTTTTCCTCTAATTCTGGAAGCATCCTCTCAATCTTTTTGAGGATTCCTTTCCCTTCTATTTAATGTTAATTATTGCACTCACTTCCCCCTAAAATTTAATATGATTGTAATTAATGCATATACAGTGGAAAAAATACATAAGAAATAAAGCAACATGTACATTTAACATAGCATTTTACACACAAATTATCTAAATAATTTTGAGAAAGCAGAAAACTGTGATAAAACATAACTCAGAGGGAAATATATATATTCTGTCTTAATTCATGTGTGTGTGTGTTTGTGTTTTGAACACAGTGTTTGTTGTTTGCTACAACAAAAAATCTGCTCGAGTAGTTTAGTATAACATTTTTGGTCTTAAAATAAATCATAGTTATTTCATAAAGAGAGGCAATTTAAAAAATCAAACATTATGTACAAAATTTAAATGATGCTTTAGTATTAAGGATATGACCATGATCACATCTTGGCCCTGAATATTATTAAAAATTCTTCTTATTGGATATCTTCATTTGGATTTCCCATAGACATCTCAAACTCAACATGTCCAAAACAGAATTTTTTGTCTTCCTTAAAACCATTCTTTCTTTGAATTTCCCTGTTTATTTCTATCAGGGCAGCTAGGCAGCTCAGTAGATAGAGTATAGGGCCTGGGGTCAAAGAGACATCTTCCTGAATTCAAACCTGTCCTCAGACACAACTGGCTGCATGATCCTGGGCGAGTCACTTAACTCTGTTTGCCTCAGTTTCCTCATCTGTCAAATCAGCTGGAGAAGAAATGGCCAACCAGTCCTGTATTTTCACCAAGACGACCCAAAATAAGGTCACAAGAGTGGGATATAACTGAACAAAACTTTCTTCTGCTGAAGCACACCATTTTATCTGTTATCCAGGTTACCTAAGTATCATCCTCTGAGATTCTTCACTCTCATTAACCACCCCAATTCCCCATTCAGACCCAGTGATTTCCCTGCTATCAATTTTAGTTCTTCAACATCTTTCCAGTCTTGTTGCCTTTCCCTTTCACAACCAGACATTCTTATCACATATTGACTGGACTACTGAAATAGGCTCCTAAAGGTCTCTTTACATCTCATTTTCCCCCCTCTTCAATCTATCTTCCAACAAAGCTGCCAAATTGACACTTCTAAAATACACACATTACATATATGTGTGTACAGCTGTATAGTCCCTCCCCGGTACAAAAGCTTCAATTGAAAAAGAAACTTTGGCATTTAAGGCCTTCCTTTTTACTGTCTGGCCACAGCCTGTCTTTCTTATTATGTGTATGTTCATCTTCATGCATGTATCTTCCAGAGAAATGGACCTACTTGGTAGCCTTTTCTCTCTCCTACACTTCATCGTTATCTCTCTTGCCTGTAATGTTCTCCTCCCTTGGTTCTACCAGAATTCCTAATGAACCTCTCTCCTACCATTAGTACCCAGCTTATGTGCCATCACAATGGACCTTTCCCGATTCCTCCATCCTAGCTTATTTTGTGTTCTTCTACTTTGTTAATCTATGCGTCTTCACCCTAGAACGCGGGCTCCATGAGAGCAAGGGCAGCTCACTTCAGCATGCACCTGGTACAGTGAACACCTAGCCTGCGCCGCAGGGGGCACTCCGCACAGAAGCGTTCTTCGGCAGAGCGGCGCAGAGATATGTCCGGTCTCTACCCCATTTCGCACTGTGATTTTACACACACATTCCACGTGATCTTCACAACCCTGATTAGTTCCACAACTATCCCCTTTGGCCAGTAAGTAAAGTGGGGCCTGGATGACTAGCCCCAGCCTCACAAAGTGAGCGCTAAAATTTCTTTTATCGGTTCACAAGGCCTTTACGTGAATATCAAGACAATTTAGAACTGATTCCGTGGGAAGAAACCTCACATATTTTATCGCTTATTCAGCATTTCCCCCCACATTGCTCCCCAAATTTACGCGGAGAGAGAGCTACTTTTGCACTGATTTGAAGCTTATAAGTCTATTATAAGCTTATGAGAGCAAGAATTCGGTCCTACTTCACATAAGTTTTTCAGAACTTAGCCAAAAGCTTCCGGGCTTCTCCAAGAATAGTTTCTCTAGCAGCAACCGTTGTTACAATCTGTACAGAACTTTTTATTCAAATCAACAAGCATTTAAGGTTCACGACCAGCCAGGCCTAGAGCTGGGAGCTGAGCCTCTGCATCCTTCAAGTTCGAAGAGTTATTCGGCTTTTTCCGAGAAAGTGCCTTGGGAGGCTGCTGACGAAAGCCTCCGGATCGCCCGCCGGCCCCGAAAACACTTTATCCGCCTATCTTGTCTCCGTTCTGGAGAGGAGGAAGGTCCCGGGAAAGAAAACGAAGCCCGAACACGCTAAGTCACTAGCCCGGACACTGCTCAGCCCGGAGAGCCAGGAGCGCGTACATCCGAACAGGCGTGAGGCGCGGCGCGGGCCGGAGGGGAGGGGGCTTTTACCAAAGCCGGCGACGCGACGTGATGACGATAGACGTCGGGATGCACCAATCGCACAGGCCCTCAGGCGGCGGGCGCGCGATTGCCCGCCGTTTGAACTAAAAGCCGGTGTGTGTCGGTAGCGGGCCAGGTGAGGAGCCCGAGCCGAGCCGAGCAGGGTAGGGTGAGTGTGCGCGCCCACAGCGCGGGCTGGGCGGTCCCCTCCGCTTAAGCGCGGGGAGCGGAGGGAGCCGCGGGCCGGGGCCGGGGTCGATCCTCTGAGACCGGGAAAGCCCTAGTTACGCGGGTCGGGGGCCCCGCCCCGCCTCCGGGAGCCCGGAGCTTGGTGGGCGGCGCGGCGGCAGCCGGCGCTCTGGGTGTAAATGTGGCGCGAAGTGCGGTTCCTGACTCCCCTGTTCTTTTCCACCGTCTCTGCCTCAGCCTTTGCCCCCTTCCGCCGCTTGTTCGCCGGCCCCGGGCTGCCTTCCTGCCCTCCCCCCCTCCAGGGCTCTGGGCTCGGGTCTCCGCTCTCCGGTCTCCTGGATTTCCGGGTCCCTAAAGCCCGCTGCACAGGGGGAGGTTTATCCTTCTCGGGACACCGGCCCCTCTGACGTAGCCGGGTCGGGTCGGCCCCTCCCCCTCCCTCTGTACAGTATAAGTTCTGGGAGGGCCTGGCCTGGGAGTCAGCGGACAAAATCTTTGCGTTTCTTTCTTTACTCGCTGTTTGTGCCCTGTTGCGGTAAGGCAGTGGGAGAGTGCTGGATTTGTATGTAGTCCAGGGAGACTCGGGAGCTCGAGCCAGTCTGCTCCTTCACTCCCATTGCGCCAGTCCGCTCTCAGCCTGACTTTGCTCCTCTGTAAAAGTGATGATTTAAACCAGGGGTTTCCAGAGTCCCTTTGTAGCGTCCGACTTCGGACTCTGAAGTTCTTCCCACTGGCCCTGGCGCTGAAGAGAGACGACCTTCCTTATTTCTCGAGGCTTTGAATCCTGAATTTGAATGGCCTTAGGCAGGGCATTTGCATAATTGCTTTTCTTCTCCTTCCAAATTTGTATATAGAAGATAAATAATAATTAAGGGGCAGAAACCAGGAAATAGTTTGGGGAAAGCTTCTTGAAGGAAGAAAAAAAAAAGGTTAAGTTTAAAGGAAGCTAGGGAAAGATGAATAAGGAGATATTCCAGCCGTATAGAATAGCTAACCGGAGAAAGTGGCTGAGTCTGAGAATGGAAAGTAGTGTACGGAGAACTTCGGGAGGGCGCTGTCACTGGGTGTGCAGGAGAATGAAATGAAGACTAAGCGGGGAAGGGGTGGGTTGTGAAGGGCACCTGTGCTCCTGCGGGCAGTGGGAGCCACTGGAGTTTTGTTGGTTTCGAGTTTGACGTGGTTGGACCTCTTATACTTTAAGACAATTGCCATAGTGACTAGATGAATGGAGAACGGTTTGGAGTGGTCAGAGAATCGAGGCAGCCTACTGCAGTAGTCCAGAAATTCGGCGGTGAGGGTCTGTGCCAGAATGGTGGAAGGAGAAAAGAGATGAAGTGGACAGGTCTTGGCAAGAGCTTGGATATGGGCAGGAGAGAGTGAAAAATCCAAGATGATCTAGGTTGTGAGCCTGAGGGACTGAGAGGATGGTGTTGCCCCTAAAATAATAAGGGAAAAAGGGGAGGTGGTGTTTGGGAGAAAGAGTTGTGTTTTGGGCACGTTGAGTTTAAGATGTTTATTTGACATCGTTTGAGATGGCGGAAAAAGAATTATAGAGAGGGAGACCAGCAGAGAGCTGAAGTCAGGAGAGGCAGATTTTAACTTGTCAAACACCTACTCTGTGCTAGGCGTGATGCTAAGCCTGGCTTGTCCCTGCCCTTCAATAAGTCACCATCTAATGGGGAAAACAACATGCAAACACATATATATAAAACCAGCTATTTGTAGGAAACCATTAAAAGAGGGAAAACACTAGAATGAAGAGTTGTCTGTAGAAGATGAAATTTGAGTTGAAACTTGAAGCTAAAAAGCTCAGAGCAGAGCATTCCAGACATAGGGAACCAGGAAAGTGTCTCCAAGGTAGAGATCCTAAGTCCATGGGGGGGAGGGGAGCTGATTGAAGTGTCAAGTAAAGTAGTATAGAGGGAAAAGGACAGAACCCTGTTGGACACCTGTCATTAAGAGGGCATGATCTGGATTAGGATCCAGTAAAGAAAGTCTGAAAAGGACAGTCAATTAGGTAGGAGGAAAACCAGAAGCAAGTAGTGAGTGAACCCAGAGAGAACTTACCATCTGGGAGGAGAGAGGGTAAGGAAGGCTGCAGAAAGAATAGTATTGACAAGGCCTTTGGATTTGGCAATTGTGAGAACTTAAAAGAAAGCTGTCTCAGTGGAATGATGGAGTTGGAAGCTGTATTGTAAGGGCTTAATAAGAATGCGAAGAGAAAGTGGAGGCACCAATCATAAATGGCCTTTTTAAGGGGGATAGGTGAGACCTCACTTTTGTGAGCAGAAAAATATCAACTTTGACCTTTTAATTTATCATGATTTAAAAAAAATTTTTTTTTGTTTTAATCAGCCAAGATCTGCTTTCTCAGTGTCCCACCCCAAACTGCCCTCCCAGTTACAAACTTAGAAAAACAAGACTGCTTATAAACATGTAAAGTCAACCAAAACAAATTTCCACAATGACTTGTATTTTTGAAATAATTTGCATCATTTTGCATTCTGAGTCATTTACCTCTCTTTATGATGGATAATTAGTTCTTGGGAATTGTGGTTGATTACTACTCTGATGAAAGTTTAGCATTATATATAGCTTATTCATCTGTTCTCTGATTTATGGATACTCCCTCAGATTCTTTCCATTTTTGCCACTATAAAGGAACTGTGAATATTTTTTTTTTTTTTTGGTACATCTCTTGAGTTTGTTTTGCTTATTGTTTAGGTCTAACCTATGACTTAGTCTTCTTCTACCTCTATTGTCTCTCCTTTTCCTTCTATTTCACTGTGGAATGAAATGTTTTTCTGTATCCAGCTCTGTGCTGACCAGTTCAGAAGAGAGTGTGCTTCGTGTCATCTTCTTCCAGTCTTCCTTGTTTGTATAGATTTGCACTTGAGCAGCCTGGTTTTATTTACTTATTTTTTGATGATTATTTTTTTATGGCTTTTTATTTACCAGATATATGCATGTAATTTTACAGCATTGACAATTGCCAAACCTTTTGTTCCAATTTTTCCCCTCCTTCCCCCCACCCCCTCCCCCAGATGGCAGGTTGACTAATACATGTAAAATATGTTAAAGTATAAATTAAATATACGTGTATATATATGTCCAAACAGTTGTTTTTCTGTACAAAAAGAATCGGACTTTGAAATAGTATACAATTAGCCTGTGAAGGAAATCCAAAATTCTGGCAGGCAAAATTAGAGGGATTGGGATTCTATATAGTGGTTCATAGTCATCTCCCAGAGTTCTTTCTCTAGGTGTAGCTGGTTCACTTTGATGAGGAGTAAACTGAGGTTCTAAACTGAGATGGGTCAGTTCCTTTTCTCTTTCTCTCCTTCCTTCTCCAAAGTAGCCAAGGGCGGTGTTCGACAGCAAAGGAATTTGCTATTTAATGCTGTATGGAAACAAAGTCTTTATTGATAGTAAAGGGATAGACTGGCATTTGGCCTTCAGGAAGACCCAAACTGCCTGAAAAGGGGGCGTCAGTTGACGGGCATTTGGCTGGTATATACGAAATGCAAAGATTTCATTTTTCAGCCTTCTTCATATGATGACTAGAGTCATCAAAACAATGTTTGTACAGAGATGTTATCAAGAGGTTCTGGAGGTATTTGTCAGTAATACAAGAATTCTCTGTTGTTGTAAATAAGACAAAAATTCTCTATTGCTATCTCCTTCAGTCTCTCCCAAAAAAAGAATTTCCTGTTGGTATTTTTGATCTTAAGCTATCTCCTTTCCAAATCTCATCATTTTCATTACTGCTCTATTGGAACTGATTTGGTTCATCTCATTGTTGGAGATGGCCACGTCCATCAAAATTGATCATCATATAGTATTGTTGTTGAAGTACATAATGATATTCTGGTCCAAGCAGCCTGGTTTTATAAGATCATTTCCCCTAACCTTCCTTTCTCTTTCCCCATTAGTTTGTTATTCTTCCCCTTTCTTTCCATTCTTAAGGTAAAAAGCCATAACAGAAATACTCCCAAGCCTTGTCTAGTTAGTCTTTCATGACTCCTGATAGAGTTCAAGGGGGCCCATGTATCATCTCCCCATATTTGAATGTAAGCAATTTATTCGTTTATCATTTCATGTTTCTTTTCACTCCTATGTTTGTACATGAGAGTTTCTCCACAGCTCTGGCCTTTTCATCAGGAAGTAAAGGAAGGAAATGTGTTCATTTAGTAATTATGGGCTAGTAACTGTGCCAAGAGCCTTACAAATATTCTCATTTGATCCTCACAACAACTCTGACAAGGTAGGTATGTTATCTTCACGTTATACTCGAAGAAATTGATCCAAACAGGGTTAGGTGATCTGCCCAATCTGGAAGTGTTTGAGGTCAAATTTCACCTTCAGTCTTCATGACTCCCCCACCCAGTTCTGCAGGCATTAGGCTACCTCTTTGCTAGGAATGTTTGGAAGTCCTGTTTCATTAAAAATAATTTTTCCATCTGTAAGATTAAACAATTTTGCTGGCTAAGTTTTCTTAACTTTGAGCCTATATCCATTGCCTTCTGAATATCATTTTCAAATTTTCCATTACTATATGGCTGCTAGATGTTCTTAAGGTCCTGACTGTAGCTCCTCGGTGCTTGAATTCTTTCTGTGTAGCTACTCCCAGCAATTTTGCTTTTGACCTGGAAGCATATTTTGAGTTAATGTTTATTCAAGTTTTCATTTTGGAGTTTTGACTTCCAGTTCTAAGATATATAGGTAATTTTCTTTTATTTCTTTAAATATTGTGTCTGTGTTCTTTTATTGTTCATGGCAGTCTATCTATTGATCTTCAGTTTTTCTTATCTCGATCCATTTTTTTCTTTCAACTTTTTGACTTTGTTTTAATATTTCTTGTTGCTTCATTGGTTTACTCTAATTTTCAGGGAGCTGTTCCCTGAAGTTTTGTACTTGTACTAAGCTGTTAATTATCTTTCTAATTCTTTTTTCTGTTGCTTTCATTTCTTTTTTTTTCATTTTTTCCCTTAGTATTCTCATTTATAAAAAAACCATACTTTTTTAATAGTCTTGCTTTCATTTCTTCTAGGAATTCTAGTTGAATTTATGCCCAAGCTGTATTTTTCTTTGTGGCATTACAGATGTTTTAATTGCTCATTATGGTGAGGTGCTTCCTTTTGCTTCTCTGTTCTTCTAGCCTACTTCCCGGTATGTTGTTTTTCTCTTTTAAAAAATTTTTTTTCTGACATGTTTTCAGAGGTAAGTTCAGTTATACTTATTGAAAGATTAGGCTAGTCCTACTTTCTTGGTATTTTACATTTTTTTAGTCTGTTATCTCAGGAACAGATTGAGGACCTAGAAGCTTTCAGTGTTCCAGAATAGTTTGATGCAGGGTAAAGTTTGATTGTTACTTCCTGATAGGAACTCTGCAATTTCTTTCCTTGTTTGGTTCTGTATATTAATAGAAGCTCCTGAATTCTACCCCTCAACCCCTGGCAAGCTCTGTTAGTTGGGAGAAGCAGAATTGTAGGCTCCCTTTGTTCTGGGATTCCTTCCTTCCTTATTCCTTTGGTGGCTGGACTGAATGCTTTAAGTGATGAGTTACTCTGAGTTTGGGGTGTGTACCTCTCCCCCCCCCTGCCCCCCTGCTGCTAACTTCTAAATTTTTTACTTTCTTTCTTCATGGCCCAGAGCCTCCCTAATCAGGAATGCTATTCCCCCTTCTCATTCTATCCTGGATCTGTGATGTGGAACAGCTTAGTGGACAGGAAAGCTGCCACTTGGCAACTGTCCCCACTCCATAACTCTAAATGGGTCTGAGGGTTGACCAAATAGCTTACATACTTTAAGGCTTTACATGTATTTGACTTACATTGCATATCAAATATAAGTTAAATGTCTTTTGAGTTAATAAAATAATAGATTTTAGTTGGGAGGGAAAGGCCATCTAGTCCCAACAGTAACTTTTTAGAAATGAGAAAGCTGAGGCTTAGAGCATTTAAATGAGCAAACCATTAAATGGCCATGATCAAATAGTGGTAGAGGAAGAATTTTTTCTTTTTCTTTTTTTCTTTTTTTTTTTTTTTCCTGAGGCTGGGGTTAAGTGGCTTACCTAGGGTCACACAGCTAGGAAGTGTTAAGTGTCTGAGACTAGATTTGAACTCGGGTCCTCCTGAATTCAAGGCTGGTGCTCTATCCACTGTGCCACCTAGCTGCCCCCTTGATGAGGATTTTAGTGAAAGAGAGAAATATTTTTCAATATATAGCTAAATAGGACTAGCCTTTATTCATTTCCCATAAATATACAAAAATTTACAATGACATTGTTTTCTATAAAGTAGAAAGTAATTTTCTTATATGTTTAACTGAATCTTACATATAGGGAATTGTCAAGTTTCTAAGCATCTTCTGGTCTCTATTGATTAGCTTCCATTCTTGTCTGAAAGGGGGACCAGTTAAGATAAAAGTTGAAATTTAAAGCTATGGTGTCAAACTCAAATAGAAAAAAAATCCATGCAGGACATATTATAGAGTAGGCTTTGAAAACCTGCAAATTAACATTAGCTATGTTCTATTTTATTATGTTAAACATTTCCCAATAACACTTTAATCTAGTTCAGTTTTGCTGGCTACATATAGCTCTTCCACCCTCCCTCCCCTATATGAGTTTGATACCTCTGCCTTAAAGCATTATATAAATTCTAATTGCATTATTATTGTTATCTAGTCCAACCTCTTCGAACAAACTAGAGGTTGTGATAATGAAGTCTTTATAACATGCTTTATAACAGATGTCAAGTTTGAAGTCTGATAGCCACAAAGTACCAGAAATATAATTGGGAAATGTTTTAACAAAATAGATAATATTTGTGGTTTTCTAAATCAATATATGGGATACAGGGATTTTTTTGTTTGTTTGTTTGAGTTTGACACTACTGCTATGCACAATATCTGCCTCAGATGAAAGATATGATACCATCCTTTGAGAAGGAACAAACAGATCAGAAATAAATACATGAAAGAGAACAATTATAATTTCTTTTTTTAATTTTTAAATTTAAATACAAAATAAGAAAAAAAATTGCCATGAAGAACATATGAGAGATTCAATATAAAATAATAAATTTCAATTTAAGAAAATATGTATAATAAATACTATATTGTTTTAAAAACTGTTTAGCTTTTCTTTGCTTCCTTTGTAAGTTTTCTTATATTCTATGTTTGTGTACTTTTTACTTTGTTTTTCTCACTAATCCTCCCCTCCAAACAATTAAGCATTCATGTGTGTAAGAAAGACAAGTTTTTATAATTTTTTTATTGAGATGGCATCACATAAATAATTTGTTAGGTAAAATTGTAATTTAAAAAATTACATTGGCTTTACCTATCCATGAGCAGTAAATATTACTTAAGTTATTTAGTTCTAATTGTATTTGTATAAAAAGTGTTTTATGTTTATGTTCATATAGTTCCTGTGTCTTCTTTAGGCAGGTATACTCTCAGGCATTGTATATTCTTTCTACGTATTTTAAATACTCTAAAATAATATTTAATAATATGGCTGACAATATAGTTTCCCTATTTTTCTCTTGATTAAATTTATTTTAGCTCTAACTTTGAGGTCATGATTACTGTCCCTTTTTTAATGTAATACTATTGATCTTTATTTTATGTTTGTGTTTCTCCCGTTTATATTGAATAAAATCAGCTTGTTTCAAGTATTTTGTATATATGCTTTGATAATGATAATGGTGATATTCTGGAATGTCATGACACTAGAACTATGAATTTGTGTGTGTGTGTATCATTGTGTCATTGTCATTTTGTGTCGTGACACAATAGATATTTCATTGTAAAGCTATAAACGTTAAACAGAAAGTAGCTAAAAGGAAGAATTTATATTTGTGAAACTTCATTAAAAGGTTACATGCAAACTGATATTTAATACTCTGAATGTAACATACCATACAGTAGAGTAGTTTCTCTGATTCTTTAAATTTAATCAGTTTTAACAGAAATAAGTATATATTAAATGAAACTGATGATTGGATAACATGTTTACTTTTAAAATTCTATATGTAGGCTTTGTTTAGTTATTAAAAACCTTATATTGGAAATTTAAATACTAATGTTCAAATAAGTTTGACACAAATTACATTATAGTGAATCAACAGATCCTTTCAATCATTGAACAATATTTTTTTTATGTTATGAATAACAATCTAAAACTTTTTTTTAGATAAAACCATGAAGATAATTGAAGTTTTCTTGAATTCTGCTTTCCCCGTTTTCCCTTGAAGTTTTACTGTGAGCAATTAGTTTTAAATAATTTTCTGTTAGAGGACTCTTTTTGGCACTGTCTCATCAAGATGATTACATCATGTCCAAAAAGTCCAGAAACATCAAGGTTTTCATTGAATTCTCTTAGAAAAGGAAATGCACCAATTAATGCAGTTCTTTCAAAAAATATACCTTCAGAAACTCTTATACCATTAAAAGATTTAGTGAAATATAAAAACAACAATTTAAATGATAACAACAATACAAATGACCTTGAGGAACATTTGAGCCCAAAAATGGAACATTGTAAGAGTGAAATCAATTCACTGCAGTCAACAATAATAGCTGGTAATTTTGGCTCTGACAATTTTTCGGATGGTTCTGAAAAAACTAATGAACAGAAAGAAGCAACATTTTTTCCAAGTGAGGAAGTTTTCAAAAAAAACAAAACTTTTGACATTGTAACCTATGACTCTCCTGCAAAAATATTTCAAAAAATGAAAACAAGGTCACTACAAGCTTCACAAAAGCCGCTATTTACAGACGGTACATCGTTGGAGTTACAGAGAAGTCAAAGAGATGTAATCTTGAGTCCTGTTTCACTAGAGAAAAGTAAACTGGAGAAAACTTTTATTTCTGGCTTTCCTGATTGTCATAAAGTATCATCAGATAATCATTCTTTTTCAGGTTAGTGCTAATTAATTGCAGAATTACTTGAAGGGTAAGACTGCAAATGTGTTGATATATTTTTGTGGCAAGGATGTATTCTGATCTAGAAGTAAATACCCAAATCTTCACTTGATTTTGAGTGGATTAGAAGGTTCGAAGGGAATTTTTCATTCAGTCAATAAGCATTTATTAAGCACCTATTGTGTATCAGATGTGCTACGTGTTGGGAATACAAAAAGACAAATGACAATCCTTATTTTCTAGGAATTGATATTCTAATGGGACAACCAACAAATAAATATAAGCAAGTTATATACAAGAAAAGTAGGGAATAATTTGCAGAGGTAAGAAGCTAGAATTAAAGAGTTAGGGAAGCTTTTCTGTAGAAGATGGGCTTTTATCTGATGGGCTTTTGAAACGAAGAAAGCTAGTAGGCAGAGGTGAGGAGGGAGAGCAATCCAGATGAAAATGCCTAGAGTAGGGAAGATGGCTGACTAGGAACTACAAAAAGGTTAGTGGTTCTGGGCTCAATTATATTTTTAACTATATAACAATTATATTTTTAACTTATACCTAAGGTATAGGAAGACTGGAAAGGGTAGAATGCTGGTAGCAGGGGGGGGAATAGGTTATGAAAGACTTTGAACTGCAGAAAATTTTGTATTTCATACTGGAGGCAATAGGGAACCATGGGAGTTTATTGAGTGGTGTCAGGGTGAGGGGTAGACCAGATGGACTGTTGCTTCCTATCTCCCTATCTTTCCACTCAGGTAGTCTGAGAAGAGAGACAAATTAACATCTCTATTAGTCACTTGGCTTCTAGAGAAAGAGAAGTACTTGCATTATTGTAGAACTGATTCAATTACTTGTTGACTATTTCTGTCATTCCCCCCCCCCTTTCCAGTTGAGTTGAACTGAAAGCGGCAAAGAAATGTCTTTATAACAAATATAATTATACTTTTTTTGGATATTATGATTCTTAAGTTGTAATCATTGGGTCCACTAATAGCCTTTTCAGTGTAACAGAATTTTAGTGGAGTAAATGCTATTGAATTTGTTATATTAGTTTTCAAAATCTGTTATTAAATATGTTTTGTATGTCAAGTGTAAGGCCCGAAAGTTTCTCTACAAGACCTCATTTTTCAAATATATAGAGAACTGAATCAAATTTATAGAAACAAGAGCCATACCTCAATTTATAAATGGTCAAAGGATATAAACAGGCATTTTCCAGATTGAGTAAGGAAAGCTATCTATATTCATTTGAAAAATGCAAATTAAAACAACTCTGAGCTACTATCGTATACTTATAAGATTGGCTAATGTGACAGAAAAGGAAAAAAAAAAACAAATGTTTGAGGGAATGTAGGAAAATTAAGTTGTAAACTGATAGAACCATTCTGGAGAACAATTTGGAACTATATCTATTCATATCCTTTGACCAAACAGTACCATTACTATCCCTTTGTCCCAAATAGAGAGAAAACAAAAAGGGAAAGGATCTATGTGTACAAAAATATTTGTAGCAGATCTTTTTGTAGTGGCCAAAAATTGGAAATTGAGAGGATGCCTATCGAGGAATGACTGAACATGAATGAAATATTACTATTCAATAAGAAATGATAAGCAAGATGTCAGAAAAATATGGAAAGATTTACATGAATTGAGCAGAGCCAAGAGAATATTACATTGCACACAGCCATATTGTATTGTAATCTACTGTGAAAGACTTGAACGTTTTAAGCAGTGCAATGATCCAAGAAAATTCTGAACGACTTATGTTGAAAGGTACTGTCCATCTCCAGAGAAAGAACTGGTGGAGCCTGAATGCAGATTGAAGATAACTTTTTCTTTTCTTTCCTTTTCTTTTCTTTCCTTTCCTTTCCTTTCCTTTCCTTTCCTTTCCTTTCCTTTCCTTTTCTTTTCTTTTCTTTTCTTTTCTTTTCTTTTCTTTTCTTTTCTTTTCTTTTCTTTTCTTTTCTTTTCTTTTCTTTACTTTACTTTACTTTACTTTACTTTACTTTACTTTTCTTTTCTTTTCTTTTCTTTTCTTTTTCTTTTTCTTTTTCTTTTTCTTTTTCTTTTTCTTTTTCTTTTTCTTTTTCTTTTTCTTTTTCTTTTTCTTTTTCTTTTTCTTTTCTTTTTGCTCTGTTTTCTTTCACAGCATGACTTTTTTAGAAATGTTTTGCATGACTCCACATGTATAACTTACATCAATTTGCTTGCCTAGTCAATGGAGGGGAGGGCCTGGAGGAAGAGAATGAGATGAATCTGCAGGATAAGTAGCGGCCACAAATGCTGATGCTGCCTTATTGGCCCTTAAGAGAGGCCTAGTGTCAGGAAGGGCAGCTGGGTGTTACTGTTTTTTGTCTAGTCAGACCAGGTCAGGTGGTGTAAGTTTATTTCTATCTGTCATTTTAGGAAGTTCGCTGATTAAGCTGAAGTATTGCAAGAGGAAGGTCGCTGGCATGATTATGAACTGGAATGGAGCCTTGGTGGGGCAGAGTGCTACAAGCCTTTAAAAGACTGTCCTGTGGAAAGGAGAATAGATTTATTTTGTTTCATCTCAGAAAACAGAATTAGGTGCAGTGAGTAAAAGTTAACATAGAGGAAGACTTAGGTTTGGTATAAAGTGAAACTTCAAGATTAATTAGAGCTATATAAAAGGAGAACCTGCTATTATAGGAAGTCGTGCATTTACCTCACTTTAAGGTGTTTAAGCAAAAGCTAGATTGCCATTTGTCAGAACTTTTGTGCAGAAGCTGTTTCTTAGGTACACATTGGATGAAATTTTTTGGAAAAGTCATCATTGTATTTACTTTTTTGATGTCAGGTATTTGATGACAAAGGTAGGACTAGAACTCATCTCTAGAATTGTTGTCTGGGGTTTTGTTATGCTATATTATCAATTCCATATATGTAGATAATTTTTTTTTTCATTTTCAAGTTGTGAGTCATATAATCAAGTGGCATTGGGATGGAGGACATATTGGGGTGTTATTCATGTTAGAAAATACCTAAGAAGATATTCCATATTGCTGTAAGCAAACTCCTATTTAATTGTTAAATATTTGTTTCTGAATGAATTTTTTTTATCTTCACTGACAACTACAGGTGAATCTCCTATTTCTTCAGGAAGAAAAGCCTTTCCCCTAGCCAAAGAAGCTCCCCTGATAAATTTCCAGAATAAATTTTTCTTTCCAGTAAAACAAAAGATCCTACATCAGCAGGAAAACCTATCTTATCATCAAAATTTAACTTATGGTAAGTTCTTTGTTCTAACACTATTTCATTGATGGAATAGTATTAGTTCTGTATCTTATCTGTGAATTAAAACTTCATCTAACTTGCAAAAGATCATTGTTTTCTCTCCTTTCTTCTTTCTCTATATAAATTCAAATTTTATACTGTTAGCATTTTAAAAATATGTAAAAGAGTTGGGAGATTTAGAAATGGGAAGAATTGGAGGAAAGTTTGGGTAGAACAACCTGGGTCTTTTGAATGCTTGTATTTAAAACTTTAAGCATTTTTTGCTTACACTTTATATAGCCTTATAACTCCTTATAAATGTAATATAATGTGAATGGTTTTCTGCAGACATTACAACTTCAAAAGAAAAACATGAAAACATTTCAACTTCAGTAATTCTGAGTGAGGCATTAGCCAGATCTGCCAGGTTGATTCAAGACGATGAAAACAGAGTTACAAGTGTTGAATTCAGCATGTCTGATACCCTTATTTTGGAAAGCATCGATGCCGATGATGAAAGATCTCAAAGTCCTCATATTAATGGTATCAGTACTGAATGTGAACCTGCTAACCCTGGCAGCCAGTTACCAAAATGTGACAATGAAATGTCTACAAAAGGATTATTAGGACAGGAAATGAGTGAAGAAAATGAAGAAAAAATCTCTAAGACTGTCCAACAGGGTTCTACCTCAGATATGTTTAAAGTTTTGATTGCAGCTCCTAAAACTCACATAGTAGCACCGGAGAAAAAAGTTTCTAAGGTTTCTACAAGTGTATCACACTCCAGTAAAAATGCATTCAGTACCAAAAAAAAGGTAGGAACATTTCTAAAGCTTTTCTTTATCTAATTATTTGTTGTATTAATTGAAAGCAGGAAGTAGACATATTTATGTTTATTCCTCTATTATTCAGGTGTTTGAATTTGATGAGCTTCTTAAAATACATTGAAGGACAACCTTAACTAACCAATGTTTTTCTAATTTAAGATACAGTACAAACTCGCCTATTGAGCGACAATGTGACCTAATGGAAAGAACAAAGGCTTAGAAATTCCTGACCTACCTCTTCATCTAATTAAATATAATCATAAGGAAGTCATTTATTCATTTGTAAAATATCCTTATTGTTGGATAACCTACATTGATTTCTTTCCTTGTCTTGTAATGTTAGTCCTTCCTTTGATGTGTATCTCCTTCAACAATGGAGATCATAACTTATCTGTCTGCCCTTCTTCTGAAGCTCTTGTTCATGTCTTTAAATCCTTCAGTCTACTTGTTGTAATTTCCTTCAATTTCCTTGACATTATGTGGATGCCATTAGAAAATGCAGGCTATCTATTGATTATTATTTGCTTTTAACATTTGATGAATATACATTCTCTTCTCTTTGTAAATCTTTACAGTGATATCCTTTGTGTCTCTTCATTGATTTATTGTTTTAAAAATAGATTTTTATTGATATCTTTTGTTTTATATTACCTAGATTTATTTCCCTTCCACAGTCCGAGAAAGCCATTTCTTGTAACAAAATTTTTAAAAAGAGGGGCTAAAAAAAAGCAATTTAGCACAATTGATCAGCAGATCTGATATACTATGCAATGGTCTGTAAGGGGACTTGCCTTATAAGGACTGTATCCTCCTTTATTCTAATGCAGTGCCTGGTACCTAATAAGTACACAATAAATGCTCTGAAAACCTTAACCTCCAAATTCTTCAACTTATTTCCTGCACCTCCAACCACAGCTGATTAGAAAGGTGATCATATCCTTATCACTCGCAAGTGTTTCTCTTCTATGTTTATGAACTATTCATTCATTATCCATATAAAGTCATACAGAAATATGTTTTGCATTGGCCATGTTCCAAGAGGAAAAAATAAAAAGTTAAAAAAAAAAAAAAAAAGCTTTAATTTGCACAAAGTCCATCAGGTCTCTCTCTATCTGAAAATAATAGCATAAAGTCTTTTGTAATTGCATTGTTTTGATAAGAGTTGCTAAGCACAGCTGATTATCTTTACACTATTGCTGTTGCTATGAAATTCTGGTTCTGTTAACTTTGCACCAGTTCATGTAAGTTTTTCCAGGTTTTTTGGACATTATCTCCTTCTTCGTTTCTTATTGAGCCCGATAGTATTCCGTCACATTTATTATTATAACTAATTCAGTCATTCCCCAATTCTTAGCCACCATAAAAAGAACCACTATAAATATTTTTGTACATATGAGATCTTTATCTTTTTCTTTGATCAGCTCAGAGGATACAAACCTAATAATGGTATTTTTGGGTCAAAGATTCAAGAGTTTTTTGTTTTAGCTTTTTGGATATAGTTCCAAATTGTTCTCCAGAGTGATAGGACTAGTTCACGCTCTACTAACAGTATGTTAGGTTACTTATTTTCCTATATCCCCTCCAGAATTTTTTTTTCTGTCATATTAGCTAATTTGATAGGTGTGAGGTGGTGGTTATATCGGAGTTGTTTTAATTTGCATTTCCCGATTCTGTGGTGATTTAGAGCACTTTTCCGCATGACTATTGATAACTTTGATTTCTTCCCTGAACGCTGTCTCTTCACATCCCTTAATTATATGCCGACTGTGGAGTAGTTCTATCCTTAGAAATTAATTTCTCTTATTTCCCCTGTAAATTTGAGAAAAGAGATCTTTACTCCTTCCCTTCACACTCTTCTCCCATCTCCTTTCTGTTTGTTTGTTTTTTTTTTCCTAATTCTGACTGTATTAGTTTTGTTACATAAAACCTTTTTTTAAAATTTATGTAATCAAACAATCCATTCTACTTCCCATTAACTTCTATCACTTGTTTGGTCACACAACCTCTTTCCCAATCCATGGATCAGACTGGTAATTTTTTTTCTCATGTTGTACTAGTTTGCTTATATCACTCTATTTTGTTTTGTATCTATTTTGAATTTATTTATACAGTTACCTACCTTTACATTTTTATTTTCATTGATTCCTTGTATATTCTTGATCTTTTGTTCTTCCAGTGAATTTTATTATATTTTTTCTAGACTTTTATATAAAACAGTTTTTTGGTAGTTTGATTGTTCTGTCAGTAAATAAGCCAATTAACTTTTAGTATTGTCATTTTTATTATAATAGCTCAGTCTGCTCATGAGGAATGAATATTTCTCCAGTTATTTAGAGCTGTCCTTATTTGTGAAGAGTATTTTGTAATTGTGTTCATATAGTTGCAGTGTGTATCTTGGCAGGTAGATTTCCAAGTATTTTATACTGTGTGCAAGCTATTTTAAATGGAAAATTTCTCTCTTTTTGCTGGGTTTTGTTGGTAATATATAGACATGCTGATGATTTCTGTGGATTTATTTTATAACATGAAACTTTACTAAAGTTTTTAATTGCTTTGGCTCATTTTTTAGTTGATTCTCTAAGACTTTCTAAGTAAACCATCATATCATCTAGCTGAAGCAGGAATGGGAATACAGACACACCAATATATTGTTGATGAAGGTGTGCATTGATCCATCCAATCTGGAAAGCAATTTGGGATTGTGTCCAAAAAGTCTCTAAACTGCACATACTCCTAAATATAATATAGTGTACTACTATTAAACTTGGAACCTAGAAAGATTAAGGAAGAAAAGGATCCATATATACACAAATATTCAAAGCAGCTGTTTTTGAAACAGAACTGGAAACTAAGAGGGTTGCCTACCAGCCAGGAGATGGCTAAATTAATTTTGTTAGATGAATGTATTAAGAATATTATTGTACTGTAAGAAATGATGAAAGGGATGGTTTCAGAGAAAATTTGGGAAGACTTATATGACCTGATGCAAACTTAAGTGAGCAAAACTAGAAGTAAATTTATATAATAATATTATAAAGACAAATAACCTGATCAAAGCAGTGACTGGTCACAGTATTTGTAGAGCTAGTCAAGAAGTGTGTTCTACTCTATTTGTACAAGAATTTTAGCTATATGTATTTGTTACAAAAGTTTTGGTTTTTTTCTTCCTTTTCCCCTTAGTTGGGAATGAAGTGCTTGTTAAATGAAAAACAAAATAAAAATTTAGGAAAACATTTTGTAAATTTTAAAAGAGCTACATAAACCTGTATATTCTGTACTGTGTTGTCTTAATGCATGATTGGGGAGTATAGATTGGCTTTTTGTTTGTTTAGGATGCTAGAAGAATGGGGGAAGTATTTTAAAAGTTTGAATAATTGATACTTAATAGAAAAAGAGAGAAGAGTACATTGAAAATACCATTCTCTCATCCTTCTGTTGCAGTATAATGTTTATGGAATCAGGCATTTTAAAAAAGTGAAATTGAGTAGTTAGGCAATATTTCTTCTTGAGTTCTTGTCAGTTATATATAGATAGGTTTTTCTTAAGTGTTACTTAACTAAGGTATTCTTAATCAGAATTGGATTTCTTTTTTCAATGAACATTTGAAAATTAATAGAAAGAATGCATACTTTGTTTTATATACTTCATTAGGAAATTTGTCTGCAGAAATGGATGATTAGAAACATGAATAATAATACTGCTGTGTGTGTAGAAGGAAAATTGATGTAAGTATACAATATCAATATGTTTCCAATAAATTATTTGTTTCAAATTGTGTAGGACATGCCAACTAGAGACATGATAGCATTTTTTGAAATATTTGAAATATTATCCATTAGGAAAAGGGGTAGACTTGTTCCATTTGGCCCCATAGAACAGAATAAGGGACATTTCCTGGTAGATAGAAATGAACTTTAAGCTAAATTTTGAAGCAAATTCTTTTTTAAACTTTATATAATTACAGACAACTTAACACTTATCTGCCAGAGTCATAGATGTGTTTCTATCTGTATTTAGCTTAGGAGATCCCCAAATTTAGCACTGCCCATGTTTCTGTATAAATTACCAGAAAATTTTGCTTTGTTCTCATTTACATTTAGGTGACATAGTTGAGGACTGAATTTGGACTTGGAAAATGCTGAATTTGAATCTTGCTTTAGACATTTGCTACCATTGTAAACCTGGGCAAATAAATAACTTAAACTGTCAATCTCAGTTGTAGTGATAGCACCTGCTATACAGATTGTTGGGAAGATCAAATAAGTAAATGAAATATACAAAGGTCTTTATAAATATCAAAACATTTTAAACATTTTAGCTATGATGTTGATGATAATAAAGATGACTTCATGTAAATCTTGAATATTTGAGGATATATTTATTGAGGAATCTTAATCATCTTTTCTCTAGAGATACTCCTGACTTATATTGGCATAGTAATGCAATTGTTGAACGTCTTGACTACAACAGACTTAGGACTATATCAGGCAATATCTATGTATTAAAAGGAACAATAGACACAGTTTCCATGAAGGAAGCAGGTAAAAACTTAAAAGACCAAAATTTATTTTTCATTATTTTTTTTAAAGTAATAGTAAACTGACTATGTCTTTATAAGTTACTATTATAAACTTAGTAGTGAAATAGAAAAATAACCTAACCTAACACATTAAGATTGAAGTCCCTATCTTTGTGGTTATATTTATATTATGTGCATATCCAGTTTCCCCCTGCTAAATTATAAAACCTTTCAAACCAAAGGTGTTTTTATTTTTATCCTTTGTATCTCTAGCTAGGTAAAATACACATGACCGATTCTTAAGAAATCCTTACTGAATTAAATTTTATTGAAAAGTGTGTGAAACAGGTTATTTTACTTCTTCCTAAATCCGATCTTTCTTGTGCAGCAAGATAACTGTATAAATATGCATACATATTATTATATTTAACATATACTTTAATATACTTAATATGTATGGGACTACCTGTCATCTAGGGGAGGGAAAGAGGAGAAAA
The DNA here is from genome assembly GCF_048593235.1 of Sminthopsis crassicaudata. Taxonomy (NCBI): domain Eukaryota; kingdom Metazoa; phylum Chordata; class Mammalia; order Dasyuromorphia; family Dasyuridae; genus Sminthopsis; species Sminthopsis crassicaudata. The sequence continues at coordinate 148,870,087 of NC_133618.1, forward strand.
GTTGAAACAGAAGTTTTTGCAAGGGTCAGTGTTGAAAAATTACCTATGCATATATTTTGTATATAAAAAGCTATAATAAAAAAAAAGTTTAAAAAAAGAAAAGAAAAACTTTGACTTATACCCAAAAAGAAAAAAAGAAAAAGTGAGAACAAGGGTAGAATTATTTCCTTTCTTCCATTAGATCAATTAAAATTAAGTTGAAAAGATAAGTTGCTGTTAGCAACACAACTAAACTTTAGTGGAACATTTCTTTGAAAATCAGAAATTGCAATTAAATTCTAATTGTGGTTTGTAATTAAGTAGATATTTTGTTTCAAATTTTGTCTTTGAAAAAAGTACTAACTTTAGTGTTACCATTTCTGTTTCAAAAAGGGTTTCCAGCTAATTTTACTAGGAAGTTTATATTTGGATTTCCAAAAAATTGGAAACTATATGTTGATGATTTGTTACAAGAATTAAGGTAAAATGTTTTTCTTAATGTAAAATGTAACTGCTTATTCTTTTTCATTTTTGTTTTATTCTTTTCCTTTTTCTTTATTAACTTAAAATTATTAAGAAACATGCTCACATGGATAGACAGAACACAAGAGTATTATATGTGAAACTATTAACTTCTGTTACAATTTTATGTATAAGTTCATTTGAACATTGCAGTAACAAAATACCTAATACCTGTTTCTTTTTTTGAATTTTTTTATTCTGTATATTTTTTTCAAAGTAGATTTGTATTCCTATCTTGTTTTTACATTGCTTAAAATTCCCTTTATTCCCTCCCTGTTTTCCTTACTCTTAATATCCCCTCATAAACCAGCAGGACTTAACAATTTCAGTGCTCTCTAGAAATCAAGCTTAAGTCAAAATGACAGAATTTGGTCATTTTAAGATGGACACTCAGCTGCCTACCACTTTTTCTTAAGCTATAAAATCACAAGATACCATTTGAAAGGCCTTTGGAGGCCATCTAATCTAATCTTTCACATAAGCATACAGGAAATCCCCTTTACCACTTTTAAGGAATTGTCAAATCTTTGAAGAGCTCTAATGTTGTTTCAACCTCCTCCCAAGGCAGACTATTTGCTAAAAACTTTCCTTTTTTTCTAGCTAACATCTCAGTATTTTGTCCTTACCCTTTGGTCCTAGTTGCATCTTCCAGGAGCCAAGGAGAATATATGCTGTCTTCATCTATTGCCTTTTCAGGGTTTCACAGACAACTGTCGTACCTTCCATCTATCCCAGGTCTTCTCTTTTCCAAGGCAAACTTCCCCTGGGCTTCCCACCAGTCCTGCGCTGTCAGGGCCCTGGTCCCTTCTCCATTCTGGTCTTCCTCTCTCTACTCCTACTTTGCAGAATGTGGCGACAGAAGTAAGCACAAGGCCTGTTCTATGGTGTGGGTCAGGAAAGCGTATGGAAGAGTTGTCCCGTCCTATTCTGATCCGGACATGCCCCTCTTAATGCTCTAGGAGAGCAGATTTCTTTATCCTTCCCATGATTCACAGAAGCTGTTGTCCATTCATGCCTTTCTCACTATTCTGGTGAGGTCAGGGGGTTTTTTGAACCCAAGTATAGGACTTTACCTGTATTAAAATTAATCTTACTCAGTTTGGCCCAGTGGTTGCAGCCTGTCAAGCTAGCACTGAATACTGACTCCAGTGTAAAGCTTTGGTCATCTCCAAATGTGAGAAGTTTGCCATCTCAATTCTTTATATCTCAGTCATTGATAATGATTCCAAATGGAAGAGGGTTGAGAAACCCCACTAAAGAGTCATACCATTACTAAAATATGAATTCAGAGAAGCTGACTAGTCCAACTTAGATCCCTTCTGCAACATACAGTGCTTATTGAGACTTTGCTTCAGAATCCAGCCTGGGGGAAACCCATACTCATGAGAGCAGAACATTCTAATTTTTCCTACTAATGTTTTTGTCTCTTTGGGATACAAACCATGTAGTGGAAAATTTCAAATTCCTCTCTTGAATGGTTTGATTAGTTCACAATTCCACCATCTATAGTATATTAGTGTTACAATTTTTACACATCCCTTTTGATATTTGTTTATTCATTTTCTTTCATATTAGCCAATCTGATAGGTGTGATAAGGTGCTGATAGAACCTTAGAATTGTTTTAATTTGGATTAATTTCTCTAATCAGTAGTGATTTAAAGCATTTTTGATATGATCATCATTTCTTATAGTACAATAATATTCCATTGTATTCACCATAATTTCTTTACCTATTCACTAATTGAGCATCCCCTGTTTTCCAGACTTAAGTAGTTTTTCATGATTTCTTAACTTCATTTCCCTTAGGTACTTTTATATTTTTTTGTCAAGACATTTCCATACTTGTCCTTTCCTTTAATATTTCATTTTCTAACTCTTAACTTCATTTCCCTGAGATACTTTTATAGTTTTTTTGTCAAGACATTCTTTTCTCTGAGACTCTTATTTTGACTTGTATGTGAAATTCATTTGGATTTACCTCTTGAGCTTCTCTCTGTCCAAGATATTTTTTTATTATGTTCAGTGTTTTCTTCTGTTTGCTGATATCTTCAGAGACACTTTTCTGGATTAGGGCTTTGTGCGGAGCTACTTTGCTACCTTCTTCCATAACTTTTGGATGATGTAGGTAGGCAACCCCCATTTGGCCCCACATTTGGTGATTAAGACTAGTTTCTCTTTTTCATTCTGATTTTCTCACAAATTCTTTCTACTATCTTTCTCTCACTTGTTCCTGCATATCCTCATATATATTAATGTGCAATACTGTAGTTTTCTCCTTTGATCTATTTTAATTTTTTGAACAAAGCCTATTCTTTCATAGCCATTCATCAAAATTTCACAATATGTTCTTTTATAGTTTCACTGTACAATAGCCGTAATTGATTTGTTATTTTGCTCTTTTAAATGCTCTCAATAACAGAGGAAAAACTTGAATGTTAACTACAAAAAGTACTTAATTCATAAATTTTTAAATTGTTTAAAGGGCATATGCTAAAAAAGGAAAAAAATGCAAACTTGATCAACAAGAAACAGACAAATCTGTCTTTGATTCGAGGATAAAAAAAAGTGATACATCAGAAGAAACTGGAACAGAAATGATCCCCCAAAGTGCCAAAATTAAAAATACTACTTATGATGTTTCTGAAAACTGCTCTGGTATGCTTGTCTTTTTTCTTATATGTTTAAATTGACAAGAAGAATGAACTATTAATTAAACCTGTGTTACTTTCTTCTTATGCTTAAATTATGGAAGGTTTTGAAATATTGCATTTACAAGGGTAAGTTAGCCTATTTTTGGAAATCATTTTAACTGACAAAAAAAAAAAATTACATAGTAAATCTTGGGACTCTGCAGCTAAGATCACAATTTTTCTCCTGGCTTCTATTAGGTAGAAATACCCCTGAGTCTTAAGAAAAAAGACTCTTTGGAAAATTAGAAATAGGCAAAGGGATGCTAGTGAAGTTATAAGAGACCAAGAAATAAGAAGAGAATGTGAGATATTTCATAAGAAAAACAACAGTTCAAGAAAAGAAAACATAAGAATAATTGGACCAAAAAAAGAACCTTGATACAATAATACAAGAAATAATTAAAGAAAATTGTCTTGAAGTGATAGAACAAAAGGGGAAAGTAGAAATAGAAAAAACTCTGCTGATCACCACCTGAAAGATTCTACAAGGAAAGGATATTAGGAACATCATTGCTAAGTTTCAAAACCCCTTGATCAAAGAGAAAATTTTACAAACTACAACAACAAAAAAATTCAAATATGCTGGAGCTACAATTAGAATCACACAAAGCCTATCACCGGCTATAGTAAAAGACTAAAGGTCCTGGAATACTATATATCAACAATCAAAAGAAGTAGGGTTGCAGCCAATATTAAGTATTGGCAAAATTAAGTATAATACTGAATGAAAAAAAATGGACATTCAATGAAGTATCAGATTTGCAGGATTTTCCTGGGGGAAATACTGGACTCAGAATATTTGACATATAAGACCCAAGATCAAAGATTAATTTCAAGGGACTCACTATGGACAGACTGTAATTTCAAGGGACTCACTGTGGACAGACTGTCCATGTTTTATATGTGAAAATTTAAACTGTGTGTCTAAATAATTAGTAATTGGGTAGTCCAAAAGAAAAGATTGGGGTAGAGCTGAGTATGATATGATTCTAAAAGATAAAAAAAGTAATTATGCTATATGAATGAATTGTGAGAATAAGGACTGGTAGATGAATCAGATGGGGAGGGGCTGGTAGTTCTGAAATTCTACTTGCATCAGGAATGGGTTTTTAGCGAGAATAATACATATATCTACCTAGAAGGATATAATACCCTCCAAAATCAATAAAGAAACAAGAGGGGTATAAGATAATAAGATAATGATAATAAAAGATAATATGAGATAAGATAGAGTATAGAAGGGTGTGTAGATTTATGATAGTGGGACAAGGTGCAGATTAATTAGAAAGGGATAAAGAAGGAGGGAAAAGTTGGGAGGGAGAGGAGGTATCTTTGGGAGTAAGTAATAAGGCAAACTAATGGGTGAAAGTAAAGTTGAAGAGTTTAGCAGGGAAAGGAAAGGAGAATGCATACACATGTGTGTGTTAGGTAAGCATATCTCCACGTATGCCTACCCATGTATGTGCATGCTTGTGCACATATATACACATGTGCAAATATATATATATATTAATATGTCTGCTTAACTGTAGCCTGCTTGGGGGCAGTTAGAGGGTAAGGGGGAAAAAAGAATTAAAAGTGCACAGCAGAGAACAAAAGAAAAAACCTACAAGGAAACAAAGAAAAGATGGACATTTATAGTTACATATTTTGAATTTTTTCATATATTCTGTGCACATGAGTTTTTTTTTTCTTCTATTTTTTGTTTAAATTTTGAATTAAAACAAAAAGGAAACTTTAAAAAGGAAAAACAGTGATATAGGCACAACCAGCCCCATGAAATAAATTGTTTAAAAGCTTTAAGAAATTGTAAAGCATGGCATCTTATAATTTTTTAGGAATAGAAGAACTTCCCTTTTTACTATGAAAGGTCTCTTCAAGCCATATTATTCCCGTGGATTACTTTTATTTAATAGCAATTGATTTACAATATATATTCATTTCACATTCTTATATTAGGAAGCACTATACATTAAAAATCTTAACAAAATATTAATCTTTGTCCTTATAGAAATATCTACTGAGTGTGATGCTTTACATAAAGCTACAGAATTAAACATGATTAATAATGATCAACATCTAAAAGTACCTTTAAAATTGCGGTGTGGTGAACATACTAACTGTGATAATCAAATGAATGTCACTTTCCAGACAGGAGGAAAAAACTGCCTACCTAAAGAGGTAAATATTTTCATATACTATTATTTGATCAGCAAATGACAAAGGTAGACATCTGACTTCAGTTGAATACTTGGCACTTTTTGCCCATATTTGACATTTAAGTATAGGAAATTGTCAGTATATGAAGCATATTATGGAATTTTCATATACTGTTATCTATTATATGTTATAATGTGAAAATACATTTTAAACTTCAGCCAAAGAACCTCAGTTAATATATGTACTAAAAAGACTTTTCATATTTTATTAGCATAGCCTCATCTAAAAAACAATATTAAGCTTTACCTTAAGAAGAGATAAATGTAATGAGGTACCAGAGTGTTAATAATCTCCATGATATGGTTCATCCATCTTAGCAGTTTCTGGCTCTTTATTTCTACTTGTAATAAATAAAATGAAGCTGGGATTAGATGACAGATGTCTTCAGCATAGTCTGAGGACAGGAGTTCTTAATTCTTTGGATGTACTGGACCCTTTGTGGAAGTCTAGTAAAACCTATGGAAGATTCCTCAAAATGTTTTTAAATGTGTACAACAAAAATACATAGGGCTGCAAAATAAAGCAATTATAAAATCAGGAACCCAAGGGGATTTAAGCTAGTTTTTCACTTCTACCTCCAGGTTTTCTTCAGGAAAGAATGTCAACTTAGAGTTAGCATCTTAGAAAGCAGGAAAAAAAGAGAAACTACTTCAGAAACAGATGATTCCAAGAGATCCAAGAGAACAGGAGTGGTTAGAAAGTGATTTTCATAGAGATTAGAAAGTGTTTATCTCTACCAAGAATATGTTGAGAAGAAACAATGAGATGTCGAACTATAGAAATCTGCTAATGTGTATGCTATATAAGTGATCTGAACTTCCTATTTAGGGTAGATACTGATAATGTTAATAAAAATTATTTTCATCATTTTTGTTTTTTGTTTTTAAGGAATCAGCTGCAAAAAATGAAAGTAAACAGATGAATTCTCCAAAGAAAAGCAAAAATCATGAAGCTAAAACAAATGAAAAAATATTTAAAAGTCTAAAGAGAGGTAAAATGCCCTCAGTATTTTTTAAATGAATCTTCATATTTTGCTTGCTATGTATTTTAAAACCTTTTCTCACTCTGGAAAATGTCCATTTTAAAATTGTCTAAGTCAAAATTATCCCTGAAATGTTTTAAGGATTCTCAACTCTTATTCTGTATTAATGGCTTTTGTAAGTGTACAAAACATTTTATCTTTTAATGCATTTTATTAGTGGCCATTTTAGCTTCCTTCTCCAGACTGAACCCTGCCTTGTAACAAAGAAAAAGATATAATCAAATACATCTAATAGAGTGGCTGTATTGATAATGTATACATTATTTCATAGTAGACTCCCCCCCACCCTCCCACCTCTCTGCTGTGAGAAGAGAAGAAATTTGTTATTTTTTCTGGGACCTTATATTGGCTTTTTTTCCTCTGCACAGTTCATACAAATATTTCTATGATTCTTTGAATTCCTCGTGTTTGTTATTTCTTATTACAAAATATTCCAGTTCCTTAGCCTTTCCCTAATGTAGAGATACCTAACTTGTTTTTAATTCTTTCCTATTACAAAGGGTGCTCCAATGAATAGTTTGGCATATGATAGACCTCTGTTTCTTTATTTCATACTTCCTTGGGATCTAATTCCAGTTTTGGAGGTACACTACCCACCTATGCCAGGGTCTGCTCTTGCATCAAGAACCCCAAGGCAGTGTGGCCAAGCCTTGATACAATTGTGGCTAGAACCAAGCAGTGAGATCTAACAGTGACAATGAGCCCAGCTTGCCTTGGCACAAATAGTTTGTATTCATAGCAAGGCTTCATAATCAGAATGGAGTTTCTGCCCCTGTTTACTTGAGCTCAGACACCAGCGGGGGGTTTTGTGACTATCTTGAAATACAATAAAAATATGGTATTGACATGGGGCTGACGTTAGGATATCAGATTTTTTATCAGTGATAATTGATGCCCATATTTTTCTTCCTCTCTAGTTTTTCTTCTAATTCTCCACCTTCATTGATTTTATTCATGTAAAGGTTTCCAATTTTATATAGTCTGAATTAGTTTTGTCTTATAGTGCCAATAATGATTTATAATATCAAAAAAAAAGTTTTTCTGAGACGGTAAACCATTTGGATTTATTAAAATACTGGACACATTTCTCAAATGTGAGTTTATTTAAATATAAATGGGCTATTATATAGACCAAAAAAATAGTTACTTTGTAACTTGATATGTTTTTTTCAAAATCAAGAGCTTGTAGAAATTTAGTTACTTGAGAAACATATTTCTTTGAAATGAACTTTAGTGACTTTATTTCTTATCACTTAGTATTGTCCAAATAATCTGGCCGTGTGTAAACTGCATTTTACTTTTGTCAATAAAATTCCTTTCACATAATATGTAGAAGTACTTTTTATGTTCCATATAAAGAAATAAAGGGGAAGACAGCATAACAATACATAGTGAATTCATTACATAAAAGTTTCTTCTTTTTCTTATGGTCCTCTAAATTTCAAATTAATGATAGATTCTTAAATTTGATTTCTGCTCTTTGACTCCAAAATATAATGAAATAAATGTTCCTGTATTGTTCACTTATTATTATACATAGAGCTACAAAGAAATTAAATTTATTTTCACTAATTTAGAGTCAAGAGGCTCTTAATAATAGTGCTAACATTTCTTAGTTGAGCAGGTGCTTATTTAAAAAAGCATTAGGTAGAGACTTGTCCTAGGGATATCGCAAGTCCATTCTTCTTTTTTTTTTTTTTTCTTTTTCTGAGGCTGGGGTTAAGTGACTTGCCCAGGTCACACAGCTAGGAAGTGTTAAATGTCTGAGATCTGATTTGAACTCAGGGTCCTCCTGAATTCAGGGCTGGTGCTCTATCAACTGCACAACCTAGCTGCCCCCACAAGTCCATTCTTAACATAGTTAAGTCAGTTTACATAGTCTGCAATAGTAAAGAACAACAACAACATGGTTGGATAATCCAAAAATCATTTAGAATCATCTTTGGTATATATTAATAGTAAGAAAGTAGATTTACTTTCCTTATATGTTTAATATTAAAACCTGCTAGTTTTCACTGAGCACACTGAGTCCAATTAATTGTAGGGAAAGGTGGACAAAAGCGTCCTCCAGAGAATCATACTATGAGTCCACAAGTACTATTAGAAGAACAATCCAGGAGAGAAAAGAATTGCTGGTAGCTAATGAAATCGCTACCCAGAGAACACTATGTGGACATTTACAATAGAGAGGTCTTCCCAAGTTGTATATCCAGCATGTGATTGAGAACTATCAGTGCAAGATTCTGATCCATTTCTGGTAGGACACATAGGCATAAACCATTGCTGCCAGAGGGAATCTAGAAAGCATCAAGATTACAAGATCTTTGGCAAGAAACTCTGTATCTTAGGTGCAAAACTAGTGATTTCATCACCATTGCCAATCAAAGTTAAGGCATTTAAGAAAAAAAGATTTTTGAACAACTAGTTTAGAATATTAAATATCTGAGGTTTTAGATTTGTGAACCATTGCTTAAAAGATAAAAATGAAGGCCTCTTAACTGGTTATATAGTTTATCTAACAAAGGTTGATTTAAGAAAACCCATATTTTTCTAGACTTTTGCAAATCTGATTATAAAAAAGCTTTAAAATAAAAAAATGTGAGAGAAAGATCCCTCCATATAGGTACAAAATTAAATACTTGATATATAGGTAGAGAATTACTTCAGTCTAGGAAGAATAGAATCAAAATATTCAGAAAGTCATGGAACTCAAAATTCAAGAAAAGAACTAGCAGGGAAAAAAAGTCAACCTCAGATTTTTACACATAAATATACATAAGGTGAAATGGACATCCAAATGAATTGAAGAAAATCAGACCTCATTCATAGCACTTGTTAACATGGCATAACTTGAAATATAGCACTGGAACAGTTTAGGGGTATAAGTAAAAAAAAAAGAGGAGTGAGAAAGTGCATTGTACATTAAGAGGATATATTTGTATGAAGAGATCCAGGAAACGGGTCCCCTGTGGTAGTGCTGGATCTAACATAGGAGCCTTTGCCACAATGCCAGGCAGCTGGTGCACTCACCCATAATGGGCTGTATTGTCCCTGAGCAGGCCTTCAGCCCCTCTGGCCTCAGTGAACTGCAGTGGGTCCCAGAGGAGCTAGTAGCCATTATGTCCATCTTAAAGTCTGCCATCCAGAACTTAAAGTCTGCCACCAGAACCAGAAGAGGCATCAAACCTATAGGTGAGGTTTGACAAGGGCAGACAGTAGAGCAGGAACTATAATACTTCCCCAAATGCAGCTGAAGCTGGAGTTAGCTTTTTTTTGGCTACCCCATCAAATGAGCTGCTTTCTACACCAACCTTCCCTACCTTGTACATGTGAGGAAAAGTGTAGAACTTCACATTTTTCTCTTCAATTGCATCTCATTAGATTTGTCGTATCTGAGCGTCTTGAGATCTGTTTGGATCCCAACTGTCATCCATTGGTTTAACATTATAGCTTTGTATCATCTGTGGTTTAAGTTTGCATTCTATACCTTCCTTCCATTTAGTTCAATTTTTAAAAAATGGAAAAATAAAACAAATGCAAAAAACTTCCATGAACCTAAAAGAGCTTACATTCTGTCTAAAGGTGAAAAAGTCCAAGATGTGTGCAAATGTGACATCAAGTTTGATCCATGACAAGAAAGCATTACTGTCACTACTATGGGAAATGTTTCTGTGATTAGTGTTGTAGCAAGAAAGCCCCTTTGCTCCAGCTGTCCTTTGGGGATACTGTATGACAGCACATAAAGTATGTTGCTCATACTCAAAGTGCTCAAAAATGGAACTACTTTCTATGTATGTAGCACTAGGAACATTAGAAAAATCTGAAATTATGATTTGTTGCCTTTCTCATAGTCAGAGATACCTATTTCTGCTTGGAGACAGACTTTATGAAATTGAGATTGCTCAAGTTTCAACTTCAGATACTGAGGGCTTATTTGCAAAGGAGGCAACACCCAACCTGCAACCTATAGACAAGGTACCCTGGTTTAGGATATGATCCTGATGAAGTTCACTGTTAGTTCTTAACAAAATGTACACATCTGGTTAGTAGCCATGTATGAGGCAATAGCCAAACTCCTCTTTGTTTTGTTTTCTTTTGTTTAATCTTTTTCCCCAATTACATTTAAAAATAATTTTTAACATTCTATTTTTAGATCTTGAATTACAAATTCTCCAATCTTCCTTCTCCCTGCCTCCTCATTGAAAAGGCAAGCAATTTAATATAGATTATATATGTCATGTCATGCAAAACCTATTTCCACATTAGTCATGTTGTGAAAGAAAACACATCTCCCCCAAAAAGACCCAAACAAGAAGGAAAAAAAGTTTTTTTTTTGAGGCAATTAGGGTTAAGTATCTTATTTTGCTCAGGATCATACAGGTAGTAGATATTAAGTATCTAAAGTCACATTTGAACTTAGGTCCTTCTGATTTCAAGGCTGGCACTCTATCTACTGTGCCATCTAGCTGCCCCACAAGAAATATTTTTTAAAAATATGCTTCAGTCTGATTCAGACTCCATTAGTGCTTTCTCTGGAGATGGATAGCATTTTTCATCATAACTCTTTAGAACTGTCTTAAATCATAATATTGCTAAGAATAGCTAAGTCACTCACAGTGGATCATTATACAATATTACTATTATTGTGGTCTGTGTTCTTCTGGATCTACTCAATTCATTCTGCATCACTTCTAAGTCTTTCCAAGTTTTTCTGAAATCATGTCAGTAATTTCTTACATATATCGTAACTTGTTCAGCCATTCCCTAATTGATGAACATCTCTTCTATTTCAAATTCTTAGCCACCATGAAAAGCTGCTATAAATATTTTTATACAAATAGATTCTTTTCCTTTTTTTTGTTTTAATCTCTGATATACAGAGCTTGTAGTGGATTGCTTGATCAAACAGTATACAAAGTTTTATAGCCTTTGGACTTAATTTTAAATAGTTCTCCAAAATGTGATTTAAAGTTCCTAATACACCAGCAGTGCATTCATTACTGTCTCAAATTTCCCATATCCTCTCAAATGTCATTTTCTTATATTAGCTATTCTGATAGGTATGGGTTGGTGTTAAGGACTGTAACAGATTAATAACTTAGAGGAGAAAGTTAGTGATTTAGAGCATTTTTTCCCATGTAAACAGTAGGTTGCTTTGATTACCTTGTCTGAAAACTGCTTTTTTTATATCCTTTGACCATTAATCAATTTGGGAATGGCTTGTATTTTTATAAATTTGAGTCAGCACTCTATATATTTGAGAAATGAGACCTTTACCTGAGAAACTAACTGTAAAAATGTTTTCACAGTTATGATTCCTATTTCTCTCCATTCTTTTTTCTTTCTATCCTACTTTCTCCTTTCACCCTATCCCTCTCTGAGAATCTTTTGCTTCTGACTACTACCTCCTCCAAACTGCCATCCTTTCTATCAGCCCTCCCTCCTGCCCTTTTTCTTATCCTTTTTACTTCCTACTTTCTTTTAAGCTATATTAGATTTCTATACTATGTATGTTATTCCCTTTTTGAGCCAATTCTAATGAATGTAAAGTTCAAGTTCACCATTTTCCTCTCCACTGAAAAGTTGTTTTGTGCCTCTTTTATGAGATAATTTACCCCATTCTACTTCTCCCTTTCCCCTTATCCCAGTGAATTCCTATATATCACCCCTTCATTTGCTTTTTAGATATAATCCCATCATCGTTTACACCTGTCTCTATATTCCTAATTGTCCTAATAATAATAAAGTTCTAAAGAGTTGTAAGTATCATCTTGTTGTGTAAGACTATAAACAGTTTAACCTTATTACTTTTCATCAGCAACGATTGAAAGTCCTCTGTTTAATTAAATGTTCATTTTTTCCCCCAAAGGATTATTCAGTTTTGCTGGGAGATGATTCGTGCTTGTAATCCTAGATCCTTTGCTCTCTGGAATATCATATTCCAAGCCCTCTGATCCTTTAATGTAGAAACTACTAAACCTTATGTTAATATTTCAGTTGTTTCTTTTTGACTACTTGCAATATTTTCTCCTTAACCTGGGAATTCTGGAATTTGGCTATAATGTTCCTGTGAGTTTTCATTTAGGATTCCTTTCATAAGGTGACTTTCTTTCAATTTTTCTTTTACACTCTGGGTTCTAAGATAGCGGGGAAATTTTTCCCAATTTTTGAAATTTTGAATCTTTCTTGAAAGATGATGTCAAGGCTTTTTTTTTTTTGGATCATGGCTTTCAAATGCTCCAATAATTCTTTTTTTCCCCCCTGAGGCTGGGGTTAAGTGACTTGCCCAGGGTCACACAGCTAGGAAGTGTTAAGTGTCTGAGATTAGATTTGAACTCCGGTCCTCCTGAATTCAAGGCTGGTGCTCTATCCACTGCGCCACCTAGCTGCCCCTGCTCCACTAATTCTTAAATCATCTCAACTCAAATCTATTTTCCAGGTCAATTATTTTTCCATTGAGATATTCACATTTCTGTCAATCGTTTTTATTCTTTTGATTTTTTTGTTTCTTGATCTCTTATGGAGCCATTAGTTTCCACTTATCTAATCCTAATGTTTAAGGAATTTTCTTGAGTGAGATTTTGTAGCTCTTTTTCCATTTGACGGTTTTAAGTTATTTTTTGTGCCTCTTTTAAGATTTGGCCTATTTTAGTTTTTATGGTGTCTTCAGTATTTTTGCCTCCTTTACCAACTTGTAGAATCTTTTTTAAATGATTTTTCTTGCTTCATTTTCATTTCTTTCCAAATTTTTTTCTCATTTTTTAAAACTTATTTTTAAAATTCTCTTTGAACTCTTTCAAGATTTTTTGGGGGGCATACAACTCATTTTTCTTTGAATTAGCTGTTTTGACTTATCTTCTTCCGAATTTGTGTTTTGATCTTCCCTGTCACCATAATAAATTGCTATGGTCAGGGGTCTTTTTTTTTGTTCTTTGCTCATTTTCCTAGCCTATTTCTTGGTTTTTAACTTAATGTTAAAGTGGAATTCTGCTCCTGGGATGGAGGGGACACTGTCCCAAGCTGCTGTTTTCAGAGCTGGTTCCAAGGAATTATAACAGGTTTCCAATTCTTCCAAGGTGGTATCATTTAAAGAGAGATGTATTTATTCCTCTCCTGGCCTATGCTGTGGTCTGTGAGTGACCATAAGTACTCTTTTCTGGCCTAGAACTGTGACCAGTCCCTGTATCCTTGTGGGCCACAAGCTCTGTTGTACTGGTTCTTCTCACCCTGGCACTGCAATGCTGGACTGCAGTCCAGATCCAAGTATGATAGTGCAAGAATTTGGCACTCAGTACCAGCAGAGGGGCTCCTGTAATGTCCTTCTGAACAGTGGTCCCAAACCCTTTCTCTCTCCTCTCCAGATTCAGTTGTCCCCAAAACCTGTTGCTGGCTTGCCAGAGCTCTGGCATTGCTTGACTGCACTGTAGATCTTTTCTGCCAGTCTCCTACATAGTTGTCTTGAGCTGGAAAATAATTTCACCTTTGACTTTTTGTGAGTTTTTGCTACTCCAGAATTCATTTGGAGGCATTATTTTAAAATAGCTTGGGAGAGAATTTGTGGGTTATTAAAATCTTTAATAGTATTTTATTTTTCCAAATACATATAAAAAAGTTTTCAACATTCACTTTTACAAAACCTAGTAATCCAAAAGTTTTCAACATTCACTTTTACAAAACCTAGTAATCCAAAATTTTCTCCCTCTCTTTGCTCTCTTTGAGAGGAGAGAAAGATTAAACAATCCAATATAGATTAAATATAAGTAAAACATAGGTGTAGTTCTTCTAAACATGTTTAAACATTCATCATGCTACTCAAGAAGAATCAAATCAAAAGGGAAAAAAAAAACATGAGAATGGGAAAAAAACACAAGGAAACAAAACAACAAAAAGTGAAAATACTATGTTGTAATCCACATTCAGTCTCCATAGTTCTCTCTCTGGATGTGGTGGCATTTTCATCACAAGTCTATTGGAATTACCTTGAATCACTTTGTTGTTGAAAAGAGCCAACTCCATCATAATTGGTCATCACATAATCTTGTTGTTAATGTGTACAGTGCTCTCTTGGTTCTGCTTACTTAACTCAGCATCAGTTCATGTTAAGTCTTTTACAGACTTTTTTGAAATCAGTCTGTTCATCATTTCTTATAGTACAATAATATTCCATTACATTCATATACTATAACTTATTTAGCCATTCCCCAACTGATGGACATCTGGTGAATTTCCAGTTCTTTGCCACTATAAAACGGGGCTGCTACAAACATTTTTTGTACATGTGGATCCTTGACGGTCCCTCTTCTGTGATCTCTTTGGGATACAGACCCAGTCGAGACAATCACTATTGGATCAAAGTTTTGTGGCCTTTTGAGCATAGTTTAGAAGAGAATTTGGAAGTTCCTAGTAATTTCTTAACTTTCCTTAATAATTTCATCTATCCAAAATTGGAGTTATAGGAAAGACAACTGACAGTCTTTATCTAATTCTTACCAAAAAGGAAGAAACTTATTTTATTGACATATAAGTGGTAGGAATTGTGGGGGGAAATGATCATTCCTTTTTGTAATTAATAAAAGAGGAAAGCAAAACTGGGTATACATCCTTGATTTGAGAAAGCAGATTTCAAAAGATTTAGAGAGATGATGATTCGAGGATCCCATATAGACTTAAGTTTTCATAGGGGGAGTTAGCCCAGAAAGAAGCAATATTTTATTTTTAATTTAATGAACACCTAAATAACAAAATTTTTATATACTAAATGGAAGAGAGAAAAAGGCCACAAATATCTACTATGTACAGCTTGCTTTTTAAATAAAGACATAAGAAATTCAACATGTTACTTTCAATTTGCTGTTTGTTTCCCCCCGCCCCCCTCAACACTATCAAAGAAACTATTTCTGATGAGCAGAAAAAGAAGAGAGTTGTCTAAAGATCACTATGTAAGTATAGGGAACTGTTAACTAACTTAGATTTTTAAAAAGTTATCTCCAGAATATGGAAAACCAGGGCAGGTAATAGTAAATATAAAAGTGGCATAGTCCTTAACACAATTCCAGAAGAACTGTGATGAAGCATCTATTTTGCTTGACTATTCATATTATTATAAAAATATTCTTTTTCTAGGGGGAGGGGGAGGAGAGGGAGAAAAGAAATCTTCCCCTGTAAACCTTCTCCCCACACTTACCTGTTATTGTAGAGGGCAAAATCATCCTCCCACTTCCTTGGACTACTGCTGAGGAGTGTTCAAGGCTTCATTATTTCTCATTCCTCCTCATTCCAGCTGTGGTCATCACCTTTTCAATTTCCCAGATGCATCCCCTTCTCTCCTGACACTGCCACCGCTCTGGTGCAGTCTCTTATCACTCCACATCTGGACTACTACAGTATTCTTTTGGTGGCTTCATCTCCCTCAAAGCTCCATGCTAAAAGCTCAGGTGCGATCATCTCATTCTCCTACTTGAGAGACTTCAGTGGCTTCCTTTAGCCTCCAAGATGGAATACAGAATGCTCTGTTGAGCCCTCAGGATCCTTCCTACCTGGCCAGACTTCTTGCCCCCTACTTCCTATCTGTGATTCGGTGGTGCCAGCTTTCTCAGTGTTTGTAGCACAAACAAGACATTCCATCTCGTGGCTCTGGGAATTTTCTCTTTCCTCTAGGAATTTATATTCTAGTGTGAAGCATCCATAGTTATATGTGCATATACAAAACATATACAAGGTAGTTTTAGGAGGCAAGACAGTCAGCTGGAACAATCAAGAAACATTTCCTGTAGAAGGGAGTGCTTAAGCTGGGTCATGGAACTAATTGTGGAGTCCAGGAATTCAAAGGTGAATGGGGAGTGCATGCCAGCTATGAGGAATAAGCGGAATAAAAATGAGATGGAGTTTACTGTGTGAGATAGTAGCAAATGGGGCCAATATGGGGAAAGTGATGTGTACAAAGACTAGAGAGGTAGGAAAGGGTCAGGTGATAAGTTATATAATTAGGAGCTGCTGCAGTTGGTGAGCAATCAGTGTTGAAGTCATGTCCACTAGGAAAGTCACTGATAATTTTGTGGAAGATGCATTGGATTGGGGAATACCAAAAAGGAGGAGACTAAATATTGCAGCATTTCTGGCAAGAAGTAATAAAAGCCTAAACAAAGGGAGTGAAGAGAAAGGGCATACATGAGAGATGTAGAGATAGAAACAAGATTTAGCAATGAATTGGATAGATCAGGTGAGTGTGAGAGTGAGGGTTTTCAAGACTGACATCAGAATTTCAATCCTGGGTACTGGAAAGACAAATGTGGCCCTTCATTGCAATTTAGAAATTCAGAAGAGGGGGAGAATTTGAATGAAAACATAATGAGTTCTGTTTTGGATATATTAAATTTGAAATGTTTATAGGGATCCAGTTCTAAATGCCCAATAAACAGTTGAGGATGGGGGACTGGAATTCTGCAGAGAAACTTGGGCTGGATATATAGATCTGAGAGTCATCTTTGGATATAAGGGGACTGATGAGGTTGCCAAGTAAGACAGTTTAGGAAAAAAAAAAAAGAACCTAACATAGACTTGGGGTATACCCACAGTTACTGAACATGATGTGAAGGATGATCTTACACAGGAGTCTGAAGAAAAGCAGACAGGGCGGAAAGCTAGGAGCCAGCCTGGCCATGAAACACTAAGATGAACAAAAGGTTTTAAATTATATCAGGGAAAATTTTGATAAAGGAAGTGATACTGAGTTATATTGGAAATAATAGCTGTGGCGAGGCAAAGGCAAAACTATTCAGTTTGTTTTGCTAAACAAATTCATAATAAAAATATTGGGTTCTTACTCTCTTCACAATTGTCTTTAACAATATCTATTACAAGTTAATTAAGGCAAATTCCCTTCAACTTCTTTTTAACATATTCTTAGTCTATATCAGGCTATTAGATATGTTTTAGGAAACCTGAATTTCTTATAAAATATTGTATAATTTTAATTACAAAATTTAGAACTAGATTGAATTTATTTTGACCTATTTAGTAATAATCCACATGGTTCATCATCAGAAACTGATAGTATTTTATTATTGAAAAATAACACTAAAGGAGATGAATTACTATTTGCCTTGCTGTATACCCTAAAGAGCTTACCATCTGCTTTGCAACTGAAATTTCATGTTTTGTCTCTCTCTACTAGCATATGAGTTCTTTGTTATAATTTTTTTTTAGCAGTGATTAGCATTATGCTTTGTACATAGTAAGCATGCTAAATAAGTGCTTTTTTTATTCATTTCATTAGTACAGATCAATGTAAATTTAAGATATATTATATGTCTAATTTTATTAGAGAGAAAATATTTTCTTTTTTTGGGTATAACTCCAAGTGTTATGGTAAGAGTTCAATATCACATGTTGTTTTGAATAATATTACTTTCAAATGGTGGGCAGTATACTTTTTCTTCTTAAGATTAATGTATTTTATTTGTTAGCTATAAAGTACATTAAAACTTTCATTTTTTAAATTTATATGCATAATGTATGTAAATGATTACTTTTTTTTTTAAAGTAAGAAAGAATGTAGTTAAAGACATCACTCAAGAGCTGATTGAGTCCAGTGATACACAGTCTTCAAGGGAAGAGTTTCTTTCAGATACAGAAAAAATGGAATGTATGAATAATAGAGAAAAGAAACTTACTGTCATGTTAACACCTATGAATTCTAGAAAAATATTGGAGCAAAAATGTAGAGAGCATAATTTGTCCGTCACCACCATAAAAAGAATCTCAGAGCTTGCTTTGCCAAAGCATAAAGTAAAAAATGATGGCAATAAATCTGACTTGAAGAAAAATAAAAACAACAGATTGTTAAGGTCTTTAGAAAAAACATTTGGAAGTGGCTTAACATACAAAAGTGAGAATGAGGAAGATACTGGAATATATGCTTCAGTCACCATTAACCAAAAAATCAAAGTGCCAACACCTCCAAAGGAGCAAAGTTCTACTTCTGACTTTGAGAGAAAGATAAAAAGATCATTAAGATTAAAGAGAATTGATCCTCCTGGAAGTAGTTCATCTCACAAAATTCAAGCCAAGGGGACAGAGATCTCTAGTCAAGAAAGTGAAACAGAAGAGGAATCCAAAAAGAAGGCTCAAGTTGGAATGAAAACAAGGCAGAAAGATACCAAGGAAACTATAGTTGACCAGTCAAAATGCAAAAGGAAAGATAGTAGGAAAAGCCCAGTGATAATAGAACATGAAAGTGAAGAGAGTGATAAAGATGTTCATTCCAAGATGAAGAAATCTTCCAACAAAACTATTCAGAAGATTGGTAACAGAAGAAAGCTTTCATCAGCAGAGGTAATGGGATCTAGAAAAACAAAGAAGCAGCCTTTGGAATGTTTTCCAGATTTAATTAAAGAGGATAACAGCACTGAGAAGGAGTTACAGAAATTTCAAGGGTAAGTAGTTTGATTTCATACTTTTTTTATTTCTCTAAATTTTTGTTGAATCTTTTCCCTAAAATGTTGGTACTTTAAATTAAAAAACAATAGAGTGAAAGAAAGCATCATAGTGAGATTCATCTATAGTACATTGAAATCTGGAGCTAACTTTTCAAGAGTAATAGATATATTTATTTAGGATACTGGGTTTGTTCTAGGCAGAAAAAGATAAACTTTAGGACTACAAAAGGTGCTTAATGAGTTGGTTAATAATTGGATCTGTTAGGAAAATCTTAAAATATTCAATAGAAAAGAAAGTATAATAAATATTTCTATGGATTATTGTAAGGAATCATGACTATTTAATTTTCTTTTATTGCTAAGGAAAACAAAAAGAATTAAGTGGAATGTTGTTAAGAGGTTGTAATAGTTTTCTTGAGGCAGGGAGAGAGCCAGCTATTTATTTAATTTAGAAATAGGTAAATAGGATTTAGAAAACTGACACAATTCTTGAAGTTTTGATAATTCTCATTCATCTTCACTTATTTGAATTTTAGCTACTTTAACTAAACTTAATGATTTAAAAACTTTTATATGGTTTTGTACTTCCATAGGGCATTGTCATCTGTGCCAAAACAAAAACATGGTTTCTGGTTGAATGTAGCCACAGCTATGGGTCCTCGGACTGCAGAGGAATCCCAGAAGAAACTTTTGGAAGAGCAACAAGGAAGAGGTTCTCAGAAACGTGCCATGAAGAAAATACCTAGCCCCAAAGTTTCAAATGGTAACCTTACAGTGTAACAGTAGAATTTACATGGGTTCAAAAGGGCAGATCACATAGGGTAATCTTTATCTAGCTATGAATTTGCATTGTTGGAAAATATAAGTGTCTAAATGCATATTTTTCTTGTTTTGATACTTAACTCTTGTTTTTGTTTTTTTTGTTTGTTTTTGTTTTTTTTTATTCCCAATTAAAGCTAAAGCATTTTCTGGAAATCTTTCACTTTTGGTAACTGGTAGGGACTTTTGAGAGCAGCTAATATATGCATGTTGCTTTTTAAAGCCTAGCTTAGTTTTGTGTTTTCTCTATAGGACTCTGCTTATTAGCATCAGTCCCCAGTTGTATAAACTAATCCAGGAAGATGGTGGTTCACAAATCATCTGAAGGTCTGGCTTATTGTTTAATGTGGCTATAGGCATTCTGGGATCACTAGAGTTTAGCCATAGTTTCCCCCCTGATAAAAAAAAAATCATCCCTCCCTAGGAATGCTTTCAAGAAGTTAAGAATTACTTGCATGTCTAAAGAGATACATTATGTATAAAAATAGACTAGATTGTCAGTTCCTTAAGGTATCAGGAACTGTCCTCTTTTTGTACTCCTTGCCTTTAGCACCCAGAGTAGGCACTCTATTTTTTTTTACTGATTGGGTATGATGATAATCAAACTTTACTTCATGGCTTTACCATAATTTAATGTTTTATACTACAGTGAAATCAGTAGTTTAGCCAGCTACTTAGTGGTTTTCTGGGGATAATTAGTTGTCAACTTAATACATCTGAACCCTATTGAGCTTTGTTCCCTTTCTGTGATGATAATAACAATCAATGGTAATTACCTAGTGTTTTATAGTTTATAAAGAACTTTACATCATTCTTGCTGATATCTACTCCTTTACTGAAGTCCTACACAGTCCTGCTTTTCTGCCTTTTAACTCCCCAATTGCAGGCCCATAAAATTAGTAGAATACCAATTATAGACAGAATAAATTTATTTAAGGAAGCAGCAAGTCATCAGAAATTGAATTTACTCTGTATGCAAATTTTAGATTTTATTAAAGTTACTAACTTTATAGACTAAATAATATAAGTGATCACATTCTTACCAAAATTTTTGCATGAATCTAAGGCCCAGGAGTTGATACTGATACAAACCAGCCTGTAAGGATAACTGCTAGAGTGGGAACTTTAAAAAGAAAACAGCAAATGAGAGATTTCCTAGAACAACTGCCTAAGGATGATCATGATGATATGTTCAGTGGATCACCTTTGCATAATCAAAGAATACAGGTAATTATTTTAAACAGGAAAGATGGCGTTCTAAATGACTAATTTAAACTTTGATTTTTGTATACGTAATTAATAATTTGGGACTATTTAGACAAGGGCAGAGGTTGACAAATAGCTCTTGCAGGACCAGCTAGCTAAAAGTAGTTTTTATACATTTAAATCCAACAAAACTTAGCTTTTAAATGTAAAAACTCATTCTTAACTCTCAAGCTGAATAAAAAGTTATTCAGATTTGACCTGCAGTTTGCCAACCACTGCCAACCACAGATAAGCAACAGACATAGTTAAAACAGATTACTGAAGACCAAGTCTACCATGGCTTGTTAGAATGCATGTATTTGGAAATTGGAGGTAAAGACAAGTACTAATGTTACTACCATCTATGCATTATAAATCTCTATATGCACGTGTGAGAGTGCGCTCTCTCTCTCTCCCCTCTCTCTTTTCTTTCTCCCCTCCCTCTCCTCTCTCTCTCCCCTCTCTCTCCTCTCTCCCCTCTCTCTCTCCTCTCTCCCCTCTCCCCTCTCTCTTTCTCTCTCTCTCTTCTCTTTCTCTCTCTTCTCTCCCCTCTCTCTCTCTCTTCTCTTTCTCTCTCTCTCTCTCTCTCTCTTCTCTCCCCCCCCCCCCATCTTGGGCTTTTCCTGACATATGCTTTGACTTCTCAAGAGGAAATAATTCTAAAGACAGAAGATAATGAAATAAAAACTGACTTTGAGCTTGATGATTTCCTCTGTGGGAGGGGGGGAGAGGAAGAGGAAGGAAAAGGAAATTTTCAGGCATGAAGAGAAAAGGAGAACTCCTTTTCTCCTACTACATTTTGACCTAAAGATGACTCCTTTTAACCCCAAACAAATTCCTAAAGCAAGAATCCTCAACTTTACATGTATCTAACTCAAGAGAAATTTATGCATTTTTCTGAACAAATTGCAGGTTGGAAAAGTTAACCTAAATAATTTATTGCTTAATAATAATTTTTCTCAATGGCAATTTTCCTTGAGCACTTTTTAACCAGAATGTAATATATCCCTTTTACTAGAAAACACAGTGTTTCAGGGAGCATATATATTTATACACACTGGAATTACATGCTAGAGATAAGACACTTGATTGTGGGCCAGTATATATACTTTCAGATTCATTTCAGGAGTTGGTTAGTTTTACAGAACAGTTTTCTATCTCATCTCTTTTAATTCCCCCATAACTATTTGTGCTATATCTCGTCTGCCCTTCACTTAATCTCTTCTCTCTTCCAATCTTACTATTCCACCAGAATTACAATCTCTTAATTGCCAAATCCAATGGCCTTTTTTCAATCCTCATTTTCCTTGACCTCTCTGCAGCTTTTAGCACTGTTGATCACTCCTCCTCAGTACTCTCTTCTCTAGGTTTTTAGGACACAACTCTCTCTTCCTGATTCTCCTCTTGCCTATTCCTTCTTCATCTTAATTGCTTTTGTCATGCATATCATGCCCTCTAATCATAGGCATCCTTCATCCCAGGATTCTGTCTTGGACCCGCTTCTCTTCTCCCTTTGTACTATATTCCTTGGAGATTGTATCAGCTCCCATAGACTTAATTACCATCTTTATGCTGATGATTCTCAAATCTACTTGTGCTGCTCTGAGTCTCTCAGCTATCTCCAGTCTTTCATCTCCAATTGTTTTTAAGACATCTGGAACTGGATGTTCAGGAGACATCTTAAAACTGAACATGTCCAAAACAACTCATGATCTTTCCTCCTCTCTTCCTCTCACTTTCCCCAACTTCTCTATTACTGTTGAGAGCAACATTTTACTCCTAGTCCTTCAAGCTCATGACACAGGAGTCATGCTTTAATGCTAGTTAGTCTGTTTGCCTCAAGTCTACCCTAGTCAGCCACCAAAGGGGAAACCTAAAGTGCAGATCAGATCATGTCATCCATCCCCTTACCCCTCTGCAGTCAATAAACTTCAGTGGCTCCCTAGATCAAATACAGAAATGCTCTATTTGGCATTCAGAGTCCTTCATGATCTAGGCCCTCCTATTTTTCCAAACTTCTTATACCTTATATCCTGCCATGTACTCTTCAATCCACTGATACTGGCCTCCTGGCTGTTATGAGTAAAAGATTCCATCTCTCATCTCTGGGTATTGTCTCTGGCTACTGCCCCACACACCTAGAAGGCTCGTCCTCAACTTTATAACTTCAGCATATTAGTCCCTTGCCTCCCTCTCTAGAGGTGAGCAGTGTTTGATCAGAGGCCTCAGATCTTCTAAAGTTGTTTGAGACCATCCTTCCACTCTCTCTTTGTTTTCACTATATGACCATGCCACAATATTTTCTAGTCATGTACTTATCATTAGTTTCTTATAAATATACTGAAATAATAAGAAAGGGATATATGAGTGAGCCATTATCATTTTCTTTTCTAGTTACCAAATTTCGAAGTCAGTCAGGATGATGATTTCCCACATATGGACAAAGATCCAACAACTCCATCTTCAGTTATTTATCCCTTGGCAAAAACCCCCCAGTGTCAACATGTCAGTCCTGGCATGCTGGAATCTGTAAACAGGTAATATCTGTTTTTTCCCATATTTGGGAATAACATGTCTTTAAAAACTATCAAAGAAAAATAATAGAATAAGACTTTTGTATTCCATAAACAATTTAAGTAAATTATATAGAGAACATAGGTCAATTGATAAGACAAAGGTCAAATAAGATTTTTTCTCCCACATTTGACCTAATTATCAGAGTATTCTTTTTGTTGTAATATTGATGTTTCTTTGATCAATTTTCCTTTCCTGGGTACTTATGTTATTTAATTGTGTTTTCTCATCATGGTGGAAAGTAAATGTTTTAAAATGTTAAGACCTGTAGTCATCAGAGTTGTTGTCTTCCTTAAAAGATTCTTGTTTTTCAATGTACCTTATGAAACCATATCCAAAATTGAACTCAATATTCTAGATATTGACTGACCAGTGCAAAGCACAATGGCACTTTTGCAGTCCTTGTTCTAGATGTTATGTTTTTATTAATAATTTTTTTGTAACCATGGCAATTCATTGAGTTTGTAAGCTATTATAGACTCTACCACCTGGTATAGTATTTGCCTCATCAAATATGTTACAGAGAGAGAGAGAGAGAGAGAGAGAGAGAGAGAGAGAGAGAGAGAGAGACAGACAGACAGACACTTGATAAAGGCTTATTGATTGATTAAATTTGAGAGTTCAAAAGATGTTGTCATTTCCTAAAAGTTGCTTTTGCAAGTCTATGTGAAAATAGGTGCTTTTAAGAATCTGAGTTAAATATTTGGTTTATGGGATAAAAAATACTTTGCTTTTATAAAAATTGGGAGAAAAGTTGACTCTGTAGCTGAAAACATTTAAAATTCATGTGGATTTAATAACTGCTTTGTATCTAATAAAACCTCATGAGTTATCTTTATTCATTTTGAAATGCCTTTTTTTTTTTTTTTTTTTGGTAGGAAAGATTGTGATAAATATGTGTTCCAGATGCAAAAGGATAATAAAACTCATGGAGGTATTGTGTGGGCCAATGTCAAGAAGAAACTGGTAACATTTAGTATTATTATTATTAATCTTCTAATTTTATTCATTCATTATGTTATGTGCTATGGGATTCAGAGAGCCTAGCTTTCTTTTTTTTTTTTTTTTTTTTTAATTTAGAATTTTTTTTCCCACAGTATATATGCATGAGTAATTTTTTTTTTTATAATATTATCTATCCCTTGTATTCATTTTTCCAAATTATCCCCCCCCTCCCTTCACTCCCTCCCCCCAATGACAGGCAATCCCATACATTTTACATATGTTACAATATAACCCAGATACAATATTATGTGTGTAAATACCATTTTCTTGTTGCATGTTAAATATTAGATTCCGAAGGTATAAGTAACCTGGGTAGATAAGACAGTAGGAGCCTAGCTTTCTTGTAACTATGAGTCACACTTATGGCATAGGTGGTTTTGAAATCAATTCGAGATTAGTTGAGCTTCTTTAGTATGTAAAAAAAAAAAAAAGAAGAAGAAGAAGCCCATAATCAATACCTTAAGAAGCAAATAAAACTCATATTTTTCTAAAAAAATCTTTTTTACTTTTTTCCTGTGAAAAATGAAATATTTTGGTTTTTTTATAAGAAAAAGAGAACATGAATTCTGTTCATTTAAGCTGAAAATCATTGTGATACGTGGTAGGGAAAACACTAAAATAGAAGTTAGGTAAGCCTGGGTCTTAGTTCTGGCTTTATACCATTAACTCACATTGTGACCTGCAATCTGCCACCAACTTTGCAAATTACTTTCTGGCCTTTTGCTTTCTCATATAAAATGAAAGGGTTGGCCTCATTGATCTCAAAATGCTTTTCAGACTCTAAAATAATTGTGATTCCAGAACTACACTGACCACTTTTAGACTTTGTTTTACCTAAAATGCCTTACAATTAATTATTGAAAGTCTAATAAATCTTGATGCCTTCGATTTTGTTTTCCATCTTTTGCAAATACCGTTTGGTGTTGACAAAGATTTTGATAAACCTCAAAATTGGAAGAGCTTATTTACCAGCAGCTTTTTACTTTGACATATTGGCCCTTGATTTAAGATTACTTTTTTTATTCAAACCATCATTAAAATAATAACTTCAATGTATTCTGATGGAAGTGGATATCTTCAACATAAAGAAGATCCAACTCACTTCCAGCTGATCAATGATGGACAGAAACAACTACACCCAGAGAAGGAACACTGGGAAGTGAACGTAAATTGTTAGCACTACTGTCTATCTACCCAGGTTACTTATACCTTCGGAATCTAATACTTAACGTGCAACAAGAAAATGGTATTTACACACATATATTGTATCTAGGTTATACTGTAACACATGTAAAATGTATGAGATTGCCTGTCATCTAGGGGAGAAGAGGGAATAGAGGGAGGGAGGGGAAAATCTGGAAAAATGAATACAAGGGATAATGTTATAAAAAATACTCATGCATATATACTGTCAAATAAATGTATAATTATAAAATTAATAAAATTAAAATAATAATAATAATAATTTCTTCATAAGTTCCTATTGAATAAAGTTAATGATTCCAATACACTAAATTGAAGCTGAATTAACTCTTCTAAAGCTTCAGTTAATTTAATGGATTTAAACAGTTTATATATTCAGAAAACTACTATAAGTTTATGAATGCCAGTATAATTAACCTTATATTTATATTTGTTTATCACAGTAAATTTAGCAGAATATACTAATTTAATAATCAGATTAAAAACCAATTGCTAACAGAGGAAACTATTAAAAATTAAATAAAAAATAAAATAGGCTGCCTCAGAAGATAGTAAACCATTCATTAATGGTCTTTGTGCAAAAAACTTGGTTGAGTATGTGTTAAGAATACATTCTTATTTGGGTAAAATTTGGGTTAGATGGCCTTTCCATCTAGAGTCCTTTCTGGAGTCCTTTCCAATGAAGGTTTTGTGATTCTTTTTAGGTTGGATCTGATTTTACAACTCCAACATCTAGAAGAAGAACTCAGTGTAACAAAGGTTAGTAATATTTCATATAGTGTTGTATGAAATAAGTACTAAATTAGAATAAGTTCAAGCTGATAAGGAAAGTTAAAAATACTATTATGATTTTTGGTTTTTCACAAATATTGGGAGAAAATGAGGACAAAAAAAAGTTTATGGCTAGTGGAATGAATAATGATAATGGATGAAAGCCACTTAACTTTTACTTTGCTTCTGTTTTCTTTGCCAAGGAAAATTATCTTTAGAATGAAAAGGACAGAAGAAAAATAAATAGGAATTAATATTTAAAATAAGTAGGGACATAGTAAGAGAATTATCTAGCCTATCCTTAATGACTGGAAGTCTTCAAGCCCAGGTGAATTACATCTCAAGATATTGAAAAAACTTGAAAATGTGACTCTTGAACTTGTTAAGTGAACTTTTGAAAGTTTATGGAGAAACAAATGTTCTTTGAAAAGAACAAAAATCGTAGTTTTCAAAAAGAAGGAAATAGAGGCTACAGACTGAGAAATTGACTTATCCAACTCAATAAGTTTGGCTTGGATTCCTGACAAAATTATAGACTGCATTGTGTATGTCTAGGAAGTGATGATCACCAAGAGCTTGCTTCACTTAACCTTACTGGGTTTGGTTTTTTTTGTTTGGTTGGTTTTTTGTGGGTTTTTTGGGTTTTTTTGTTTTTTTGATAGTTATTACTAATCTCTGGGCTACTGAGGAAATCTTGTAGTTTTACCTATATTTCTGCAAAACATCTGACAGTCTTTTATACTGTTATTCTTATAGAAAAGGTGATGAGAGAAATGTGGACTAAGTGGTAAAATACTCTTAGGTGGATTGGGAGTTGTTTGAATGGCCACAAGTGAAAATCCTCTCAAGGATTGAAATTTATCCCTGTACTAATTAACGTTTCAATTGAAGGTATAGAAAGCTTTCTTATTAAATTTGCAACTAACACAAAGCTAAGATGGTTAGTTAACATTTTGACTGACCAGCATTAGGTTCCAAAAAGATCTTGACAGGATAGAACTTTGGGATCAAATCTAGATTTCTTTAAAAGTGGAATGGGCTTAATCAAGACACAGGAAGTCTTTTGGGTAAAGGTTGGATGGCCTTTTAATAGATATGTAGTAGAGGGGTTTTTGTTCAGCAATGGAATGAGCTAAATGAGATTCTTCTAATCCTGAGAGCCTTTGAATCTGTGATCTATATATTTTTACTGTATATAGCACAGCTCTGTAGTACAAACCTTTATTTGGATTAACCATAATTTGATGCTCTCAGTTTGACAGATTTTATCATTCTATTTCTTAAAAATCTTTTATTGCCATATTTATTTAAATTACTTTTCATTTATAAAATGTATTCATCCTTTTTTCTTAAAATTTCTGATTACAGAAATTAAACCTGATATTGGAAAACTCTTCAGTCATACTACAAAACTGAATTTTGATGAAGAAGAACAAGATGATTATTTCTCTAACTCTGACCCTGGGGAGTAAAGTCAGAACACACAAATTCCAGAGTTTATTTAACACCATAACACACACTTGTATATAAAGTACAGTGCATTTGTATTCATTTGAAATGCCAATATTTTCTCTGTGAGATTGTTTTATATAAATGTTAATTTTTTACTTTTTTCTGTTTAGTGTACAAATTAAGCATTTTTTTCTACTTTCTTTGCAAATATTCAGAAGACATGAAAATCTTACTAAAAAATGTAAAGAAGCTTTTTTCTTTGTAAATACTTTTTATAAGTGATTGTTTTTATCTGATGTTTTATATATATAAATATATATATGTGCTTATATGTATATATAGTTGACAACTCTTTTTTGTTTACTCTATGAATGTTTCAAATATATATTAGGAAAAATCTGTATCCATAGGCCCTGAGAAATTCTGACCAAATGCGGTAGTGACTTTTTTTTTGGTTAATTTCATAGAAACCTTGTAATAGCATACATGTCCATGTGTGTATGTATAAGTTTCACAGAATGTTGGGTCTAGTTTCTACTAACATTGGAAGTTCTACTTGCTTTTGTCTTTCTGGGGTATAATTTTCTTTTGCCTTCAGTTCATTTAATTTTTCCAATTTTATACAGAATATGAGGATTCCATACAATCCAAAATAAATTTACTATAGTTACTAGTTTGATGCTTGGACTCAAAGATACTAGCTTTTCTTGTACTTTTAACACTTTTATATTTGAGTGTGTCCCAACAATAGATAACTAGATAAGATCATAAAAAATAATAACTCCCAAGGTTTTAACCTAATTTATATTTAATTAGAATATTATCTATTATGTTCCAGGTTTAAGTCTGGGCTATAGTGTTCTACATGAACTCATTTCAGATTTCAGTGTTTTTCCTTCTACTAATAATTTCAGACTAGCTTTTTTTAAACAAGAATTTTTCCATTTATTTTGTCGTTTTAGAAACTGGCATAGAGATCATCACTTGAAGTTACAACCCATATTCAACCACCTCAAGTGCACAACCAACTTAGTGTTCTACAAATAAAGCTCTAAGGTTTTTGTATTTGTTGGTGTTATTTTGACCTGGCCTGATATCGGATGGAAGCAGGCTCGATAAGTTTAGATTTGAAGTGGGAAGTGTGTAATGTTCCAAGAGTTCCCTTTCTTAGCAGTTTCAAACCAATGGAAAAATCTCCCTTGATTTTAGTAGAAAAAACAAAAAACTTTTCCCCTCAAGAGTTCCTCTTCTCCATCATCTTCAAGAAAAGGCTTTAATAAGTAGCAAGGTTGTAGGATTTATAGAAGCTCCAGAAGAGAAAGGGTAAAATAGACATGTGATAACTATTCTGTAATATTATCATTCCTTAAAATAGGATGATGGAATTATCTACAAATTAAGACACTGAATGAAATTTGGACATAACATGAAGCAAAAACAAAAGGACTATGTGGCATGCAAATTTTATAGAAACCATTAAAGGGAGCTTCCAGAGAAAACATTAAAGGGAGCTTCCAGATAATTGATCAGACTTCATAAGACACTTGGAAGTTTAAGACCACACAACCAAATTAGTGGAAGGTTTGGAACCCAGGTCTTGCCTTTGTTAATCCAGGTCTGTTTTCAATATGCCATGCTGTCTCCCAAAATTGACCAGGATTTGTAAAATATTTTTGATGCCGAATTAATGTTACGTTATGATCTGAAGGAATAATTTGAAAGAAGAAATTGACCAAATTCTTTACATTTAATAACGTTTGTTTTTTGGGGGGGAGGGGGGCAATTGGAATTATGATTTTGTCCAATTAACAACAAAATTTCTAAAACTGATTTTGTAGTAATTTAGTCACCATCCCTTCAAAGATCAATCCTTGCATAGAATTTACCTAGCCTAATGAGCTTTTATAGCAAGCTAGCAGAGGTTTCCAGACATTAAAGGAATGCACTGTTACCAGGCCATGTAGCTAGACCAACCCAATACAGACACATTGATATCACAGTGAAGATTAGTCAATAAAATTACAAGTTGCAACTCACGGTATACTATTGCTCCCAAATGTATGTTCTAAAACCCTGCTCCAAGACCAAATTAAACAGGAAAATATGTTTGGAGATCCTTGGGATAACTAAAGCCTCTTAAATGAATACAAGTGGCTCAAAATTATACCAAATTTTAAAATACTTTGTTTTCCAACCAATGACCTAAAGTTCTCATGTATAAGAATATGTAGCATATTGTTTACTCTCCCTCCCCCCGCCAGTTCCTTAACAAATCTGAATTTCCCCTTATTTGCATGATCTACAAATATTTTAATAAAATTATCTATTATTTCATTAATCCTTTTCCTCTGGTTAAAAAATGTGAACTATCTTAACAAAATCTTTGGTGAATAATTTTGGCATTTGCATAGTATGCAGAGTGCATGGCAGAGAGAGACATGGCCACAAAGCCGGGAACATCTGTATCCAAGTCCCTCTAGAGAAATGTATTGGCTATGTGACCGTGAGGAAGCCAACCTTTCAGTGGTGTAGGCAGTTATACCTCTGCAGAGGTGGATGATTGCATTGGTGAATTTCCTCACCAGAGGCTTCCCTACACCAGTGTAATCACAGCTCCATTCCTTAAGCTTGTTTTGATCTTCTGTTATGCTATGGCTGTTAATGAAATGAAGAGATATGGACCATATGAAAATAGTTACATGAACCTTGGAATGAATGTATTGGGCTCAGAAGAATCATTTTTAATGAGTCGTGTCCACATGAACTGTGGTCTTTAATGCAAGGCCCTGGGAATCCCTCTACCCTTGGACTTTTGCTGTTGAAGGAATAGGAATGTTTACCAGATTTGCTAATGACAACGCTGGAAAGAGTAGCTAACTTTGGATGATGTGATCCAAAAATATGTCAACCGGCCAAGTCAAATAAATTAACATATTTGTGTTTAAAAAAAAAAAAATTGTTCACAAGTACAGTATCTGAACTGCAGTCAATTTGCATCAACAGTAGGATGTTTTGGCAGCCAAAAAAATAAAATGCTGTCATAGACTATGTTGAAAGAGAAAGTAATCGTAATAAGGTAACAGCAGGCCTGTTGTACTTTGTCCAGGTCAGTGGTATGGTGGTTAGACCTGGATTCAAATCCAGCTTCAGCTAATGTGACTTTGTGGGTAAGTCATTTAATATTTGCTTTTGTTTCTTCAACTAAAATGGAGATAACGCTTTCCAAAGTTGTGAGGAGCAAATGAGATGTAAAGGTGTTTAGCACAGTGTTTGACATAATATAATAGGTGCTTAATAATGACCATTTCTTTTTCCTACTCAAGATACATGTGGAGCACTGTGTGCAGTGCTGAGCATCATTTTAGGAAAGTTATGAATAAGGTATGTCATGACCAGAAGGTGACCTGGAAAGTAAGAGAATTGGAAGATATGTCATGAAGAGCAGTTGAAAGAAGTGGAAATGATTAGCCTAGAGAAGAGACCATGAAGACCGTGATCACCACCTTCACACGTTTGGAGGGTTGTCATGGGAAAGAACAATCAGACATGTCCTTGGCTTGGCTTCCAGAAATAGAACTAGAAGTAATGGGTGTTAAGATGCAAAATAAAATATTAAGGCAAACCTGGGTCTTTTGAGTCCAAACCCAGCATTAGAAATTATCCTGTCCAATCCCTACTTGATGTGAGAAGACAGCATGGGATTAAATAGAGTTCTGGATTTGTCAATTCTACATTCAAATCCTGCTTCAGATATAAGGGCTGTGACCCTAGACAAGTCATTTAAGTCACTAGATAAGTCACTTAACCTCAGTTCCTCATTTGAGAATTGTGATTAAAGATTGAGGGAAAGGAAGGAATAAGCATTTATATAGCCTATGTGTAGGGTACTATACTAAGCACTTTTTTTTTTTTTTTACATTTTTAAAAATTATATAATTATAACTTTCTGACAGTACATATGCATGGGTAATTTTTTACATTATCCCTTACACTCACATCTATTCCAAATTTTCCCTCCACCCCCTCCCCTAGATGGCAGGCAGTCCCATACAAGTTAAATGTGTTACAGTATATCCTAGATACAAATGTGTGCAGAACTAAATTTCTTGTTGTACAGGAAGAATTGGATTCAGAAGGTAAAAATAACCTGGGAAGAAAAACAAAAGTGCAAACAGTTTACACTCATTTCCCAGTGTTCCTTCTCTGGGTGTAGCTGATTCTGTCCATCATTGATCAATTGGAATTGGATTAGCTCTTCTCTTTGTTGAAGATATCCACTTCCATCAGAATCCTCATACAGTATCGTTTAAGTGTATAATGATCTGCTTATTTCACTCAGCATCAGTTCATGTAAGTCTCTCCAATCCTCTCTGTATTCATCCTGCTGGTCATTTCTTAACAGAACAATTAATATTCTATAACATTCATATACTATAAGTTATTCAGCCATTCTCCAACTGATAGGCATCCATTCATCTTCCAGTTTCTAGCCACTACAAAAAGGGCTGCCACAAACATTTTGGCACATACGCCCTTCTTTAGTATTTCTTTGGGATATAAGCCCAGTTATACTTTTTAAGGAGATCAAATGTAAGAAAGGTATTGCTATTCTCACTATTTTACACTTGAGAAAACAGGCAAGAGGTTGACTTGTCCAAGTGTCTAAAGCTGGACTTGAATTCGGGTTTTCCTGAATCCAGGTCCAGAACACATTCTACTTTGCCAGTCAGCTGCCTCCAGATGAGCTTCAGGATTTTTTCTAACTTTAAATCTTTGATCCTATGACAAAGTAATCTATTTTTTCTATAGAATTTCCAGCCTCTGTTAAAGAATATGTCTATGATAGAAAACTTTTTAAAGAATGTAAATGTAAATGTAAAAACTTTTTTTGGATTCCAAAATATTTCCCTTCAGCTCCTTTCCCCACCCATTGAGAAAAGCAATATGTTAGTTATACATGAAAAGTCAATCATGTTGCCAAAAAAGATAAAACCAAGAAAAAATGAAAAGTTTCTGTCTGTATCTAGTTTATCAAATCTCTGTAAGAAGAATACACTTTTCTTCATGGATCCTTTGTAACTGGATTGAATAAGATATTAGTGAAGTAAAAGGAAAAGATTTAAAATGAAGGGCTGTTTGTTGCCTATAGTGAAGGAGAACGTGGCAGAAAGTGATTAAAGAAGTGAGGAGAAAAGGAATTCACAGTGAATGGCTTTTTTTTTCCTGTAAAATATGAGGCAGGGTTTTGTTTTTTTTTGTTTGTTTGTTTTAGCTGAGAATGTCGAGGGAAAGGGGAGACTTGAGGTTTGAGGAGAGATGAAAAGGTTTGGAAAAGCCAGTGTGAAGAATGGGAGAGTGAATTGATGAAGGTATAGTAGGATTACCTAGCAGCAGCAAGGATCCAGTTGAAATTTCATGATTTTTTTTTCCCCCTTTGTTCAGCTACACATGTGTAGAAACAAAAGTGATGGAGTGATCCAAGAATGAGGATTTATCTATTAAGGAACATGTCTGTGTTAGAAAACTTTAAAAGTATTAAAACTTTTTCACATTTTGGATTTAAAAATATCTCCCTTTAATTCTTTTCTGCATCTACTGAGAAAGCAAATAATGCTATTAGTTATACATGTGAAGTCATTAACCAAGGACTTAGAAAAAGTTATTTCTATCTGCACTCGTTTTATCTGATCTCTGGAAGTAATTAGAGTGTTTGAGGGAGAGTCAATATGATGGGGGGAAATCTGAAACTGTCCTCTGACTTTGGGGGGAAGCCATGAGAGAATTCTTGAGAAACTCCTCTGGGAAAGCCCATCTCAGGGAATCCAAGATAAAGTAGTTTCACTCTGTTATCTTGGTGGGACTAGTTGGCACACACTTTTGAGCTTGAGTTCAGGACTTAGCTCAAACTTAAGTGGTCTCATTCAATTGGAAATCTAGGCCTGGGGGCAGTGACAACATTGAAGGAATGCAGAAGTCCAAAGTAGGAATCATGCCATGCCAAGGGGCCTCTCTCCCTTTGGCATAGCTGCCTACCTGCTCACTGTGAAGAGACATTCTCTTCTCTGTGATAAACCTGTTATTTCTCTGCCAGGACTGATTTCTCCGTGCCAATAAAATTTTCTTTTTGCCACTAATATTTTGGGGTTTGTGAATTCTTTCACACTGAACCTGTGCGGATCAGAAGGGGATTCTCACACCTCAACTCTGCACTATCACCAACCACATCAAATACATGTGTTGAAGTCCCCTAGTATGAGAGCGGAATTGGGGAGAAAACAATGAGCCAAATATCAGACTCACTGAGGAAAGAAGGGGAATGCAGACTACAGCTACCAGAATTTTGACTGGTGTAATAAGACATGGATATTAACCTCAAAGAATGAGACCTCAAAAGTCAGTGACAGTGTAAGGAATAAGGAGCAAGGAATATTTCAACTCCTGCCTTGGCCAATGAGTACAGGAGAATGAGTAAAATTGCATCCAATACTTAAAAGGATGATAGAGATGAAGTTGTCAGAGGGGAACTAAGTTTCAATAATAGTAATAGGAAGAAGTGGAAGAGAAAAAGATTTAAAATGGTCACTTGTAGCCTATAGAAGAGATGTATCAGAGGGCACAGTAGAAGAGCTGGGAGGGATTTGGTTAAACTGGGATGGGGAAGGTATGGTTAACTACACACCAAAGTGCAAGAATGGGTCCTGCTATACGTTTCCATTCCTTATTTTTCTCAAAATTTGGCTAATACTTAAGAAACTATAATGCTCATTTTACAAACATAAAAAGACTAAACTACTTTTCTCAGATACCACAAAGTTTTCCATTCTTAATGTCATCAAGACAGAACAACTGTTTTTAGACTTTGTCTAATTATGTTCTATGAATTCTGATAATAGCATCTAGAAGGTAAACCTGCATTTCATTTTAATGTAAGTGTATCCCTGTTTATTTCTTTGCCAGTTATTCATGTTCACCTTTTTATGCCTCTTCCTGTGTTTGAAATGAAGAGTTACTTTATAAAAAGATAATCATATATGTTGGAGGGGATGTAGGAAAACTGGGACACTAATACATTGTTAGAGGAGTTGAGAACTGATCCAACCATTTTGTAGAGCATTTTGGAACTATACCCAAAGGCTATAAAACTGTGCATACCCTTTGATCCAGCAGTGTTTCTACTGGGCTTATATCCCAAAGAGATCTTAAAGAAGGGAAAGGAACCCACATGTGCAAAAATATTTGTGGTAGCGCTTTTTGTAGTGGCTAGAAATGGAAACTGAATGGATGCCAAGTTGGAGAATGGCTGGGTAAATTATGGTATATGAATGTTATGGAATATTATTGTTCTATAAGAAATGATCAGCGGGATGAATACAGAGAGGTTTGGAGAGACTTATATGAATTGATGCTGAGTGAAATGAGCAGGACCAGGAGATCATTGAACATGGCAACAGCAAGATGATCAATTCTGATGGATGTGATTCTTCAACAATGAGATGATGCAGACCAGTTACAATAGACATATGATAGAGAGGCATCTACACCCAGAGGGAGGACTGTGGGAACTGAATGTGGTTCACAACATAGCATTGCCACTCTTTTTGTTATCATTTGCTTGTATTTTATTTTCTTTTTCACTTTTTTCTTTTTGATCTGATTTTTCTTGTGCAGCATGATAATTGGGGAAATATATATAGAAGAATTGCACATGTTTAATATATATTGGATTACATGCTATCTAGGAGAGGGAGTAGAGAGAAGGGGAAAAAATTTGGAACACTAGTTTTTTTTACAAGGGTGAATGTTGAAAATTATCTGTGCATATGTTTTGTTTTGCTTTTTTGCTGAGGCAATTGGGGTTAGTTGTTATGGGCCAGAACTCTGAACATGAAACAAAAAATTCTTACAGGATGCTAAGTCAGTGGAATTGATAGGGACAATAGTTATCTAATTTAGCATGGTTCAGTATGATTGATTTAATCCTACAACAAATAATGCTTTTCTAGTGATATAATGATTGCTGTGTACTCAGTATGGAGCATATAAACAGGGACTGAGAGCCACAAAGGGGAAGCTCTCAGATCCAAGGGGAGAAATTCAATTCAATCTTCCATCTTCCTGGTGGCTGGCCTGAATACCTGCACTTCCCCCACTAAGACCAAGGCCAGACTAAAAGGCTCTCCAGAAAGCTGCCCAGCCCCAGAAAGGAGATAATAAAAGGTCTGGACTATATGAAAGCTAACTGGGCCCCAGGAAAGGAAAAAAGACTTTGAAAGAGATAATAAAGGATTTAGACTTTTAACACCTGGCTGCATTTGTGGTGATTACTGAAATGAAACGAAGGCTGCTCCCAGAGACCCCAAGAAAACCGAAAAAAAGAACATTACATTAAGTGAGTTGCCCAGGGTCACACAACCAGGAAGCGTTAAGTGTCTGGGGCCAAATTTGAATTCAGGTCTTCCTGACTTCAGGGCTGGTGCTCTCTCCACTGCACCACCTAGCTACTCCTATGCATATTTTGAAAATAAAAAGTCTCTTTAAAAAAAGTTTCTCCATAGACCTAGCCTTTTCATCAGGAATACTTGGAAGTTCCTATTTTAAAGTCCATTTTTCATCCTGTGACACTATACTCAATTTTGCTAGGTAAGTAATTTTTGGCTATAAACTCACCTCCTTTACTTTCTGGAGTATCACAATCCAAGTTCTCTTTTTGTTCTGACTATTAAATCTTGTATGATTCCTGGCTAACTACAATATTTTTTTTCTTTGCCCTGAAAGCTTTGGATTTTGGAAATTTTTTTCTTGGGATTTTTCATTTGGGTGCTTCTTTAAAGAAGGTAGCCAGTACATTCCTTCTGTTTTCTGTTTGTTTTTTGGTTCTAATGAAGAGGGGACCCTAAAACTCTGAAAATCCTTGAAGGAGAAAATCTCCTTTAACTCTACCTCAGTGAAGGGACCCTGCTCTGAGGGACAAACAGTTTCATCCTTGTTATCTGGGTGGGGTTGGCTCAGTCCTGAAACTCTTGGAATTCAATTCAAATTCCAGCTCAAGCTGAAATCCAGCAATGAGCTGACTTGGGAACTCCACCCACGAGCCCCCTTCAGCTTGTAGCCAGAGCTCCCATGGTAAAAAGAGCCCCCTCTTTGCAGAGATTCCAAACTTGCCAGCTCCATTTTTGGCATCCCAAGGAGCCTCTGCCCACTGGAATATCTTTCCAGTGGCATCCTCTCTTTATCCTCACCTATTTCCTAACCAGACTTTATGCCTGTTGAATTTCTAACCTTACTTCCAATCCCCATAATAAACCTCTTTTATCAATCTAGGTTTCCAGGTCTGTAAATTCCTTACAGAGAACCTCTGCCCTGCCAGAAGGTTCCTAAAACTCCTTACCCTTGTGCCGAATTCCAAGGGGTTTCAGTGAAGCCAAATCTCTCCATTTGGTTCCCTGAACCCCAAACCTGCCACTAGACTTCATCATTTAACTCCCTGACCACCAGAAACCCTAATTTCATTTTGGTTCCCTAATCTAAACCTCATCACTAAGAGATCTGAGCAGTTTTCTTTTAGCATTTCCTGAAATATGATCTCTTGGTTCTTTTTTTTTTTTTTTTTTTCTTTTTTTTTTTGATCTTAGCATTTAGAGTCTGATTCTTTAAACTTTTTCTTTTTTAATTTTTTTTCTAGGTTGATTGTTTTTTCTGTGAGATAACTATTTTTTCTTCAGTCTTAGGACTTTATTTTAACATTAATTATCATTTTCATGGAGTCATTGGCTTCTGTTTAGTCCATTCTAACTCTCAGAGAGTTTGTTGCCTGGGCAACATTTTAAACCTCTTGTGCCAAGCTGTTGGTTCTCATTAATTTTGCTATTTTTTGCTCAAGTGCTCTCATTTCATTTATGAAAAAACAATTATTATTATTTTTTTTAAACTATCTTAACTATATTTTAACTGTATTCTTTCCAGGAATTCTGGTTCAGTTGGTGCCCAAGATGAGTTGTTCTCTTAGGTCATATATGTAGATGTTTTAGAGTCATTCTTTTTCTTCTTTGTGTCTTGAATGGTGTTACTATCTTGATAACTCATTATTTTCTTCATTTGCCCATTCTTGCAGTCTACTTCCTGACTCCTTTGGAGGACTTCTAGTGGGAAGGCCTAAACTGGTTTTGCTTTTTTTGTTTGTTTGTTTTGTTTATTTTATTTATTTATTTAATTTATTTATTTTGGCGGGGGCAC